>NC_051076.1:805799-1036628 GCF_004664715.2 Peromyscus leucopus | reverse complement strand
CCTGGTGTGAAGTCAGGAAAGGGATGTATGGGCCAGATGGTGAAAAATCATTGATGCTGTTCTGACTGGTGCCTCCAATGCTATGGAGACCTGGGTAGGGATTGGTCCCTGTAATTTATAGGATTGGAAGCTTCTTGGTCTGCACTCAGATATAGTTTATCCTTCTCAGATTTCTGATAGTACTGGTGGCTAGGCTAGCTCTAACTTTGTCAGCATGGTAGCATCAACCAGATCCTTCTGCAAGGCCATAGCTAGCTTGTTAGCTCACTTTTAGGTCAGATTACTCTCCTGTTCTATGGCTCAGAGCTTAACATTTAGAAGCCCTGATGAGCTGGTAGAGCAATGACTACTTACCGTTCAACCGCAAGCTCAACATTTTAGATGTCATCTAAATATATCTAAATGTCAACCTTAAAAGTGTTTCTCATCAGGTCAAAAAAAAAATCTCTGTCCAATTTATACCTGGCTTTCTGGATAGAAGAAAAATGCACAAGCTTTTAACCCAAATCTGTAGTTCTTGTTGGGACTCAAAGGTATGAGTCTACTTCTTCTGTTTTACAAGATACCCATTACCTGCTTTGTCTACAATATGGATTTCAGTACAGATTGGTAATACTAATATATCTAAAACTTTTATGTAATTTTGTAAGTAGGCCTCAAAGGATCAAAAGAGTAATAAAAACCTAGACCCACTTCACAGAGGTCGAAAGAACTCCAGATAAGTATTCCCTAAAGATGGTATTTTTTCAGCTCTCCTGGTCTTGGGACTACTGATTTTCCCATTACTAAGGGTATGGACCTAAGGGTTCCAAATAAGTTCATAAATTTTAACTTCTGTTCCTAGTTTAAATTTTTCTCAACAGATTTCCACTTGGCTGGCAGTCATCTCCAAGTTTCAGTCGCTGACTCCACTGCTCCAGACAACTGTGAGCTCCGGACTCGCTAAAGGCTAATGTGGACCAGCCCAGCTAACATGATTCTTCCCTGTCCCTATGGGATGAGGCAGCTACATGCTTCTGACAAATGCCCCCTTGCCCAGTTTTTGACTAGCTTTTCAGCCTTTTGGGGGCCATGACAACGGCGCCCCAATGCCAGCTTGAAGCAGTTCCAGAAGAGAATACGTCGTCCCATGTTCCCTGTTCAGAAAAGGTTGAAATGCTGGGTCAAAAGGAAACTTCCTAGCATAGAGACAAGATGGCTAACTATACATGACCATTATTAAAGAGGGATACTTACGAGCTAACTGCCCAAAACCCATGATTGGGTTCCATTAGGCACATGAGAAGGGGGAAATGTGAGACCAAAATGAGACATCTTAAAAATAAGACCAAGGGTAGACAGGCCCGGCGGCGGAGACAAGCAGACGCAGGTAGACCTGCGGCGGCGGCCCGCAGAGGTAGACGGGCCCAGCAGCAGCCCGCCGAGGTAGACGTGCCCAGCGGCGGCAGCCAACAGGGATATTCAGACCCGGCGGCAGCCGGCAGAGACATTCAGTCCCAGCGGCGGCCCACAGAGGTAGACGTGCCCAGCGGCGGCAGCCAACAGGGACATTCAGGCCCGGCGGCAGCCGACAGAGACATACAGACCCAGCGGCAGCCGACAGGGACATACAGGCTCAGCGGCGGACTGCAGAGGTAGACAGGCCCAGGGATGGAGACAAGCAGACGCAGCTTGGAACAGGGACGCCCCTAACCCCAACATCTGGGGAAGAAGCTATCTCCGTGGGTTCAGAACCAGAACAAATCTGAACACTCCTTCTGAGGATAACCCAGGGCACAGCTGCTGATCGTGTGAAACCCAACAATTTGGAGGTGTTGGTGAGACTACCCTGCTCAGCTGAAACCCATCTGGGAGAGGATTCAGATGCCTACAGTTTAAAGTCTGAAGAAACAAGATCAGCTGAGGAGTTGACAAATGAACAAAATGTGACCTGGGAACACAGAAGAAGGCGCTACCCAGACACCAAACCAGATCACCAGAATCATAAGTATATAATTCACCGATCGAAATCAGCTGCCCCTGAAGAAATAGCCCAATAGCACCAATTTAACCAAGAACCACTACTAAACCAAGACTAAAAATTAGAACAAGAGAGGCACTCTCAGACACAGACACCACCTGCACCGCACAGAGGAAGAGATGAGTAGACGCCAGCGCAAAAATACAGGCAACAACATAAAGACCTATATGGCAACATCAGAACCTAGTGATTCTACACCTGCAAAACCTAAACATACCATGACAGAAGAAACAGAAGAAATCAACCCTAAAAATGACTTTAAGAAGATGATAGAGGCCCTTAAAGAAGAAATAAAACATTCCCTCAATGAGGAAATAAAAACTTTCCTTAAAAAGGAAATGAAAAAACTCCCTTAAAGAGGAAATAAAAACTTCCCTTAAAGAGGAAATAAAAACTTCCCTTAAAGAGGAAATAAAAACTTCCCTTAAAGAGGAAATGAAAAACTCCATTAAAGAGGAAATAAAAAACTCCCTTAAAGAAATGGAAGAAAAAACGAACAAAAAAATGGGAAGAAATCAAATCAAGCCAAGAAAAAGCAATTAAACAGATGAAAGAAACATTCCAAGATCTGAAAAATGAATTTGAGACAATAAAGAAAACACATGCTGAGGGAATGCTGGAAATAGAAATCCTGACTAAACGAACAGGAACTACAGAAACAAGCATAACCAACCGATTGCAAGAGATGGAACAGAGAATCTCTGACGCTGAAGACACGATAGAGAAAATAGATTCGTCAGTCAAAGAAAACAAAGACAAAAAAGTCATAACACAAAACGTCCAGGAAATTTGGGACACCATGAAAAGACCAAACCTAAGAATAATAGGGATAGAAGAAGGAGAAGAATACCAACTCAAAGGCACAGAAAATATATTCAACAAAATCATAGAAGAAAACTTTCCTAACCTAAAGAAAGAAATTCCTATGAAGATACAAGAAGCTTACAGAACACCGAATAGGCTGGATCCAAAAAAAAGTCCCCTCGCCACATAATAATCAAAACACTAAACACACAGAATAAAGAAAAAATATTAAGAGCTGCAAAGGAAAAGGACCAAGTAACATATAAAGGCAAACCCATCAGAATAACACCAGATTACTCAATAGAGACTATGAAAGCTAGAAGATCATGGACAAACTCATGCAGACACTAAGAGACCACGGATGCCAACCCAGACTCTTATACCCAGCAAAACTCTCAATCACCATAGGCAGAGTAAACAAAATATTCCAGGATAAAACCAGATTTAATCAATACCTGTCCACAAACCCAGTCCTACAGAAAGCACTAGTAGGGAAAATTCAACCCAAAGAAGTTAAACACATCCATGAAAAATCAAACAATAGATAATCCTACACCAACATACACCACAGAAGGACAACACAACACAACCAAAAAAATAACAGGAATTAACAATCACTGGTCATTAATATCCATCAATATCAATGGTCTCAACTCACCTATAAAAAGACACAGGCTAACAGAATGGATAAGAAAACAGGACCCATACATATGCTGCATACAAGAAACACACCTTAACTTCAAAGACAGACACTACCTCAGAGTAAAGGGCTGGGAAAAGGCTTTCCAAGCAAATGGTCCTAAGAATCAAGCTGGTATAGCTATCCTAATATCTAATAAAATAGACTTCAAACTAAAATCAATCAAAAGAGACCAGGATGGACATTACATATTCATCACGGGAAAAATCCACCAAGATGAAGTCTCGATTCTAAACATTTATGCTCCAAATACAAAAGCACCCACATTCATAAAAGAAACACTACTAAAGTTTAAAACGCACATCAAACCCCACACATTAGTAGTGGGAGATTTTAACACACCACTCTCACCAAAAGATAGATCTACCAGACTGAAACTTAACAAAGAAATAAAGGACCTAACATATGTTATGACTCAAATGGACCTAATAGATATCTACAGAATATTCCATCCTAACACAAAAGAATATACCTTCTTCTCAGCACCCCATGGAACCTTCTAAAAATTGACCACATGCTTGGACACAAAACAAATCTCAACAGATACAAAAAAATTGGAATAACCTCCTGTATCTTATCAGACCACCATGCCTTAAAGTTATACCTCAATAACAACAAAAATTATAGAAAACCCACAAGCTCATGGAAACTGAATAATGCCCACATCAATGAAACATCAATGGGTCAAGGAAGAAATAAAGAAAGAAATTAAAGATTTCCTAGAATTCAATGAAAATGAAAGTACAACATACCCAAACTTATGGGACACTATGAAAGCAGTGCTAAGAGGAAAATTCATAGCTCTAAATGCACACATAAAAAAGATGGAGCAATCCCATACCAATGAATTAACAGTACAACTGAAAGCTCTAGAACAAAAAGAAACAAACTCACCCAAGAGAAATAGATGCCAGGAAATAATCAAATTGAGGGCTGAAATCAACGAAATAGAAAACAAGAGAACAATACAAAAAATCAATGAAACAAAGAGTTGGTTCTTTGAAAAAATCAACAAGATAGACAAACCACTAGCCAAATTAACCAAAAGCAAAGAGAGAACACCCAAATTCACAAAATCAGAAATGAAAAGGGAGACATAACAACAGACAATGAGGAAATCCAGAGAATCATCAGATCATACTTCAAAAACCTGTACTCCACAAAAATGGAAAACCAGGAAGAAATGGACAATTTTCTGGATAAATACCACATACAAAATTAAATCAAGACCAGATAAACCATTTAAATAGACCAATAACCCTAAAGAAATAGAAACAGTCATCAAAAGTCTCCCAACCAAAAAAAGCCCAGGACCAGATGGTTTCAGTGCAGAATTCTACCAGACTTTCAAAGAAGAACTAATACCAATCCTCTTCCATGTGTTCCACACTATAGAAACAGAAGGAACACTACCAAACTCTTTTTATGAGGCTACAATTACCCTGATACCCAAACCACACAAAGATGCAACAAAGAAAAAGAACTATAGACCAATCTCCCTCATGAACATTGATGCAAAAATACTCAACAAAATATTGGCAAACCGAATCCAAGAATACATCAAAACAATCATCCATCACGACCAAGTAGGATTCATCCCAGGGATGCAAGGATGGTTCAACATACGGAAATCACTCAATGTAATACACCATATAAACAAACTGAAAGAAAAAAACCACATGATCATCTCCCTAGATGCTGAAAAAGCCTTTGACAAAATCCAACACCCCTTCATGATAAAGGTCTTAGAAAGATTAGGAATACAAGGAACATTTCTAAACATAATAAAGCAATTTATAGCAAGCCAACAGCAAACATCAAATTAAATGGAGAGAAACTCAAAGCGATACCACTAAATTCAGGAACAAGACAAGGCTGTCCACTCTCCCCATATTTATTCAATATAGTACTAGAAGTTCTAGCTAGAGCAATAAGACAACAAAAGGAGATCAAAGGGATACAAATTGGCAAGGAAGAAGTCAAACTTTCACTATTTGCAGATGATATGATAGTATACATAAGTGACCCCAAAAACTCTACCAGGGAACTTCTACAGCTCATAAACTCCTTCAGTAAAGTGGCAGGATATAAGATCAACTCAAAAAAATCAGTAGCCCTCCTATACACAAATGATAAAAGGGCTGAGAAAGAAGTCAGAGAAACATCACCCTTTACAATAGCCACAAATAATATAAAATACCTTGGGATAACACTAACTAAACAAGTGAAGGACCTTTTTGATAAGAACTTTAAATCTCTAAAGAAAGAAATTGAAGAAGATATCAGAAAATGGAAGGATCTCCCATGCTCATGGATAGGTAGGATTAACATAGTAAAAATGGCAATCTTACCAAAAGCAATCTACAGATTCAATGCAATCCCCATCAAAATCCCAACACAATTCTTCACAGACTTGGAAAGAAAAATACTCAACTTTATATGGAAAAACAAAAGACCCAGGATAGCTAAAAGAATCCTATACGATAAAGCAACCCTTGGAGGCATCACCATCCCGGACCTCAAACTCTACTATAGAGCTATAGTAATAAAAACAGCTTGGTACTGGTATAAAAACCGACATACGGACCAATGGAATCGAATTGAAAACCCTGACATTAATCCATGCACATATGAACACCTGGTTTTTGACAAAGGAGCCAAAACTATACAATGGAACAAAGAAAGTATCTTCAACAAATGGTGCTGGCATAACTGGATGTCAATATGTAAAAGATTACAAATAGATCCATATCTGTCACCATGCACAAAACTCAAGTCCAAGTGGATCAAAGACCTAAACATAAATCCAGTTACACTAAACTTAATAGAAAAGAAAATAGGAAGCACTCTTGAACGCATTGGCACCAGAGACCATTTCTTAAATAAAACACCAACAGCACAGACCCTGAGCACAACCATTAATAAATGGACCTGTCGAAACTGAGAAGCTTTTGCAGGGCAAAAGACACAGTCAATAAGACAAAAAGACAGCCAACAGATTGGGAAAAGATCTTCACCAACCCCACATCTGACAGAGGATTGATCTCCACAATATATAAAGAACTCAAGAAACTAGACATCAAAACACTGAACAGTCCAATTAAAAAATGGGCTAAAGAGCTAAACAGAGAATTCACAAAACAAGAACTACAAATGGCTGAAAGACATTTAAAGAAATGCTCAACATCCTTAATCATCAGAGAAATGCAAATCAAAACGACTCTGAGATGCCACCTTACACCTGTTAGAATGGATACGATCAAAAACACAATGACAACCAATGTTGGAGAGGATGTGGAGCAAAGGAACACTCCTCCACTGTTGGTGGGAATGTAAACTTGTACAACCACTGTGGAAATCAGTATGGCGGTTTCTCAGAAAATTAGGAATCGAACTACCTCAAGACCCAGCCATCCCACTCTTGGGCATCTACCCAAGGAATGCTGATTTATACCATAAAGATACATGCTCAGCTATGTTCATAGCAGCACTATTTGTAATAGCCAGAACCTGGAAACAACCTAGATGCCCATCAACGGAAGAATGGATGAAAAAAATGTGGTACATATACACAATGGAGTACTACTCAGCAGAGAAAAACAATGAAAGCATGAAATTTGCAGGCAAATGGATGGAACTAGAAAAAATCATCCTGAGTGAGGTAACCCAAACCCAGAAAGACAGTTATGGTATGTACTCACTCATTGGTGGATTCCAGATATAAAATAAAGAACAATCAGACCACAACCCATAGAACCATAGAGGCTATATATATAGCATGGAGGTCCCTAGGACGACTGTGGCATATAATAAATTTCAGTTTTACTCAATTATTGAAAAAAAAAATAGCCAAATGAATGGAAACACATGAACTATGAACCAAAGGCTGAGGGGCTCCCAGCTGGATCAGGCCCTCTGAATAGGTGAGACAGTTGACTGGCTTGATCAGTTTGGGAGGCATCTAGGCAGTCGGACCAAGTCCTGTGCTCATTGCATGAGTTGGCTGTCTGAAACCTGGAACTTATGCAGGGACACTTGGCTCAGTCTGGGAGGAAGGGACTGGACCTGCCTGGACTGAGTCTACCAAGTCGATCACAGTCCTTGGGGGAGGACTTGTCCTGGAGGAGGTGGGAATGGAGGGTGGGCTGGGGGTAAGGGGAGGGCGTGGGAGGGGGGAGAATAGAGGAACCCATGGCTGATATGTAGAACTGAATGATATTATAAAATAAAAAATATATATCACACAAAAAAAAAATAAGACCAAAATGCTTTTACCCTAAAATTAAGGCCTAAGATTTCTCCTTTTGGGAATAGGCCATTAGTTACAGAAACCAGTCAGTTCAGATTCCAGTGTTGTGCCCAGATCGTCACCCCCAGAGAGACCACCAAAGACGAGCATGCCGGAATGCAAAAGCAAGGTTTAATTCTGGATATCCAAAAGCAATACAAGCCTAGGCAGGGACTTCGTCCAATACATCCAATGCAGTGGAGGCTGGAGGAAGCACCCACCTGTCTGCAAGCTCAGTTTTTAAAGGGAAAAGTCACAAGGTTACATCATTTAGGGGTGCTAGTACAGGTACAATTCTGATTGGCTCGCTTCTAGGGATTCCAGAAATCACAATTCAGTTTTCCTTCTAAGGAAGTAGTTGCCCACCACCATTTTTCATTGGCTGCCCCCAGATGGGGCATCTGGTGATTACACAGTCACTATGGAAACTAGGGTTGGGACATTCTATGGTCAAGCAGTTGCCTAGGGGGCCAGGGAGAGGACATTCCATAGTCTGGCAGCCATTACCTCCTGACTACCTTGTGACTCTGTACTTTTACACTTCCTGGTTTCTGGAATCTGAACTGACTGGTCTCAGTAACTTCTGGCCTGTTCTCAAAAGGAGAAATCTTAGGCCTTAATTTTAGGGTGAAAGCATTTTGGTCTTATTTCTAAGATGGCTCATTTTGGTCTCACACCAGAAACCAGGAAGTGTAGAAGTTCAGAGTCACAAGATAGTCACGAGGTAATGCCTGCCGGACTACGGAATGTCCTCTCCCTGGTTTCCAGGGTAACTGACCATAAAAATGACCCCACCTGAGGGCAGCCAATGAGAAATGGTGGCAGGTAACCACTCCCTTAGAAGTAATATTAAGCCATGATTTCTAGAAAGCCCCTAGAAGCGAGCCAATCAGAATTGTATCTGTACTAGCACCCCTAAATGATGTAACCTTGTGATTTTTCCCTTTAAAAACTGAGCTTGCAGACAGGCGGGCACTTCCTCCAGCCTCCACTGCTTTGGATGTATTGGACGAAGTCCCTGCCTAGGCTTCTATATCCAGAATTAAACCTTGCTTTTGCATTCCAGTATGCTCATCTTTGGTGGTCTCTCTGGGGGGTCATGATCTGGACACAACACTCCCTTCTCTCTCACCATGCTGTTCTGTCCTAGTCTACAGAAAAATGCCTGCTCTTTCTTTCCCTGGACACACTCCTCTTTACAAATGTTGTTCAAACTCCCACTTTGATATGTAAAAACCTCTTTGGTTCTCAGTCAGTTGCTCTGGAGAACTGCTAGACCTCGGGGGCAGGGAGATGGTCTGAGCTTCATTTGCATAAGAAGCAAAGCTATGTGGCTCCTGTGGGCTTGTCTCCTAGGCTCAGTGTGGGGCAGAGTTAGTAACTTAGAAGTTAAACAGGTCTGGGAAGCTCAACTGTTTACCAATTGATCTGGGCATGCAAGAATTTCATAGCAGAAGACAGCTGAAATATTAAAGGCTGGCTATCACCAACTATTCATAATAAATGGCTTGCCTCTATATAGACCCTTGGCTGGTCAAGATTCAGCTTTAATACACAGCTGAATCTCTATGATATATTCTTGCCGCCCACAAGAGATGTTCTGTTGTCACCATCTGAGAGTCTTCCAACACATCACCCTTTCCTACTTACCCACAGGCTTCCAACATCTTCCCTGACTTTCTCATTCAATAGCAACTAATTTCTTAAAAAGTATTACTGGTTAACTTCCCTGTCCCTAGCACCACGCTAAGAGAGATGATGATGCATTCCTTAATCTCACATGGTTTGGTTGGGATTGGGCATAAAGACTATAATTATTACTTAAGAAGCAAGTTGCTACATACTTCACCTTAAAAACAGTAAATCTCTCACCACTTAAAGCATGACAGAACTGACTTTAGCATCACAGTTTACCATCACCAGACCACTAGATATAGTGGACCAAGTATTAGAAACAGGTTGATTATATTTGCTTAGTTTCATTATCAGTGCTTGAGTAGCTGCAAAGTTGTATTGTCATTACTAACATTACTCAATGCAGAGCCCCTGACAATGGCATGGAGTTTTCAAAATGCATTTTGTCTTAGGAACTGACTAGAACATAGAAGGAAAAAGTAGGCTTCCAAATGAAATCTTTGATAGCTGTAAATGGAATTCCTTTCTTGAATGATTATGTTACATCAGGTGACAGGAAAGAAGTGTAATGGGCCAGACCCATGTTTCCTTTTTGTATGAGTACGGATGAATAGATGAATATACATGGGAGAGCCTCTTTGTATGCTATAGTAAGCTAACTTTGAGCATATGAGCAGCTTATTGGTCTTCGAAAGACTAACTGATTGATGATTCACTGATTGCTTTTGCAATGGCTGGAACAAAAGAGCAGCTGTTGATGCCTTATTACAGTTAATAGATCCTAACATTGGCTTCACCTGAGTGAGGATAGAGCTTAGGTGACTGATGGTTCTCCCCCTTTTGAGGAAGTGTTCCGAGCGGTGGTGTCTGTGGTCTGTTATCATGAGCACTGACACAAACTAAAGAACTCTGCTGTTCTTTTCAAAGGCCACAATTACATTTTCTGTAAACCTCTGCATTAAGTACATGCAAATTATAAGACTTAAAGCATAAATTTCTTTTCTTCCCTATTAAAAATAAATCACTAGGGAATAATAATTTTCAATGAAGAATTATGGAATTAAAGAAACTTAAAGAGATTATAAGCAAACATTTCAAGTATACTTTGGTATGTTGCTTGTTTTGTGTAATTAGTTAGCCATCATCACCATAGGGCCATGTACACATCAGATTACCACATTGTGACTTCACAAGCTTTAGTAAGCCATTTTAGCTTGTGTACAATTCAAGGATATCAAAAGATGGATATTAGTAATAGTCATATAAATGAATGCTGCTATAAATGTATTGGGGTATCACCTTAGAAGAAAATAATAATGATCAAGTTTTATTCTTCTACATGTAGCTATCCAGTTTGACCAGCCAAACAAAAACCCTGTATAGAAGGGGAGGCAGATGAGAAAATCTAACAGTAGATGAGAAACTTGGTACTTGATAACTTCTGGGAAAGGAAAATTTGTTAATGTTATGAAATGGCTCTTGAGAGGTCTTGGCAGGTTTGGACCAAGGTGCCCCATAGTGGGTGAGACATGCCATGTAGGCATGGCAGAAGACAGCTTGGCATGGTGGAAAGTAACTCACACGGCAGACGTGACAACCATGTGGAAAGTTTATTTTGGGGGGAGGGGCGAGGGAATGGAGAGAAGGAGAAAGGATATTATATATGTATGTATGTGTGTGTATATATATATAACATATATATATGTATGTATATGTATATGAGGGGGTGGGTGGGGAGAGTGAAAGGGAGGAGTTTTTTTCTTAAATGGGATAATGTCAGGATGGTGGGTGGGTCCCCAAGGGGCAGGTCAGAATACAAACATTCCTCCATTTTGATTATTATAAAAAGGTGAGTTACAGATAGCAAGTGGGGGTGGGTGGAAATGAGGGCACCAAATTCTCGAGACTGCTTCCTGTTGACAAGGGGCAAAGTGGGGAGTTATGAGCGGTGGGAGGTGTGAGTGAAGAAGCATTCAGTTAGCTGTCATCATCGAGCTCTCAAGCATGGAGAGCTCAGGCATCTGTTCCTTGGGGGAGCTGAGAAGACAGGTTGCAGCAGTGATGTTCCAGGAGCTTTGGGGAATGGTACACCAAATCAGGAGTACAGGAGCCATCGCATCTGCTGTTTCTCTGGAGGAGGAAATGCTTCTATTCATCCTGTAATAATTGTCAGCGAATTGGGAGATAACAGAGTCTTTATGAGTAGGCAAGTGGGTGAAGTTAACCTGTCAGTATTCACCTGGTTGGCATCCTTACTGGTGGTGCAGGGCCTGGCGTTTCTGGAGGACCCTCTGTGGGTTGGCCTTGGCATGAGTCTGGCAGGAGGAGTGAATCTGCAAAATATGCTCGAAAATGGGCTCTGGAGACTGATAGTTTTCATCAGACCAGATTTCTTGATACAGTAGCAGAACTTTTCCCAGGAACCTGCAGGTATCTGTAAGACAGCTGGAACAGATTAACAGTTTTATGTCATAGCTAAAGGCTGTGGCTTTGGGTTTAAAGGTATAAACATTTCCTGGCTTCAGCCCAATGAAACATGTCTTTAAATCTCTAACCAGAGGAAATTTACTGAATGGAAGTGGTTGAATGAGTGAAGGAGGAGGGAGACTTCCCTAAACATCATCAGATCTGAGAAGGATATGTAAGTGAACAGAAGTGAGACAGCTTTCCTATCTTCATATAAACAAACCTTAAAGCTGTTTCTTTTATCTAATTCTCCAGGAGATACTGAGAGCAGTCAGTAGTAAAAAGTTACATTGAAATCTGTTCTGTGAGTTTATCTGATCTGGTAACAAGGTAAATTGTGTCTAGACCTAGTAGTAGCCCTAGGAAAGGGAGACCTGTCAATTTTATATAGAGAACTGAGAAGGCAGCTGCAGCAAAGCCTGGTCGTCAAATGGAATCAGAGATCTTAGAAGGATAAATTATATCTGAGTGCAGGCCAAGCAGCTTTCAAATCTATTAAAAATGACAGGGACCAGCCCACACCCAGCTAGCTATACCCAAGTCTCCACATCATTGGAGGCAGAAGCATCAGAACAATACCAATTTTAAGCTGCTAGGCCCATAGGGTGGGAATTTCTCCCATGGAAGAGGGACATGAGGAAAACTGATCTTACATTGTCTAGGCAAAAGGGGTGAGATCAATTCTCCGATGTCCTGCTGTTTGTCCACAGTCTGCCCCAGGTCCTGGTGGCAGGTGTCACATTGGGGCATCTTGCCCAGAGGTCAGTGTTACCATAATCCAGGTGGAGACAGCGTGGTGCCTTACAATCTTCTTCAAAGACCTTGGGTCACTGCTAAGATCTGGGAGTCTCTGTCTGATATAATAAGCTTTTTAATTAACATTTTAAATGCCATATTCTGTAGTTCTCTGAGCATTTGAGGACTGTATGTCCATTAGGCCCGACTGACTATCAACAAGTATTCCCTAAGTCTCCAATATATTGGCAGCTTTTGTAAGACTAGGACTTGCTGTCTCCTGAAAAGGCAAAGAAGAGTAACAGGGAAAGATCCCAGGGCCAAATGGGAACAAGAAAAGAGGGGCTTGTGAGTCAGGGTGTGGCCCAACTCTGAGAAAAGGGCCCCCTTGGGAGACCAGAAACTCCATCATAGGATATATATCTTGTTTACTAGATACCCTATTTATCAAACATATGATATCATTTTTTAAAATTTTCTAGAAGAAATAGATGTAAATCTCTAAGTTAGCTTTTGTTAATCTAAATATATCTTTATAAATTTAAATTTCTATTATCATATAGAGTGTACTATAAACCAGTGTTGAATCAAATATAGCTTTACATCTCTATCATCATACAAACAGGTAAATAGGTAAATCTAAGTAAGTCATAAGGAAGGGAGAAGGAAGAAAGTGGGAAATTTTTTCTTGGTTCCCCAACTGTCTCACCCAAGAAATACTGAGGCCAGTCTCACACCCAGGGGGATGGCCAGAGGCAGGGAGCTCCCCTAGAGACCCGAGTGGAGGTACTGAATGAAAGGCAAACCCTCCTGTGAATGAGAAAGCAGACTTGTTACAGGCAAGAGGGAGCAGATCTGTCATGGGTGGAGGAGGCAAATAAGTGGTATCTTTTGGCAGGCCCTGCCAAGGTATGCCACCAACCAAACATGGCACACACAGCAGAATTAGTGGAAGAGGTTTGAGAAGAGAGTGAAAAACCACATCAGAGTGGGGGCAGGCCCTGATCACTCACAGAAGTCTTCCCCCCAAAAAAATCACTGTTCCCATGGACAGCCCCAGGGCTAGAGGGAGTGCAGAACAAGGACCGAGCCATCAAAGGCGGCTGTAGTCACACTCAGGGGAGGTCAGGCTTAGCCTGGCCAGAGGAGCCCCAACACCTAGTACTAGGAGTTTGTTTTGTTTTGTTTCTGTTTTTTGTTTTTTGAGACAGTACTAGGATTTTTGAGGATGCCACCTAGAACAAAAACTGAGCTGAGAGAGAGAGAGAGAGAGAGAGAGAGAGAGAGAGAGAGAGAGAGAGAGAAGAGAGAGAGAGAGAGAGAGAGAGAGAGAGGAAGAGAGAGAAAGAGAAGAGAGAGAGAAGAGAGAGAGAGAGAGAAGAGAGAGAGAGAGAGAGAGAGAGAGAGAGAGAGAGAAGAGAGAGAGAGAGAGAGAAGAGAGAGAGAGAGAGAGAGAGAGAGAGAGAGAGAGAGAGAGAGAGAGAGAGATCTCATCCATAGGAGAAGGTCAGGAATCCTATTGCAAAAGCCAGGCGGGCCTAAAGGAGCTGCAGGCAGATCCGGAGGGGGTGGACAACCCAATTGAAACTTACAGGATTGCTGCTGGAGAGTGGGGTGGTGAGTGGTCAGGTGAGCTGGAGCCTGTTTTGGGTAGACTGGGCCCAGGATCTTGGCATTGAGGGGGTATCAGGAGGGCCTATCTGAGTCACAGAACCAATGTTAATGCTGGGCTTTGGCGGGTTTGGACCAAGGTGCCCTGTAGTGGGTGAGACATGCCAAGTGAGCATGTGAGATTGCACCATAGTGTGGTGGAAAGTTAGTCACACAGCAGACCCAGCATCCACGTGGAGAGCTTTCATTATGAATAGGAGAGAGGGAGAGAGAGAAAGAGAGAGAGAAGTGCATGCTACCTTTGGCGAGGGGGGGGGAAGAGGAAGGGGAGGAGAGGATTTTTCCTCTTAAGGGGGCTCTAACGTAGGATGATATCAGGACACTGGGCGGGTCTCCAAGAAGTGGGTCAGAATACTAACAAAATCATTTTTCTTTAATGATAAAATATACCTAAATACATGGTTAATTTCATATGTCACAGGTGGTTTCCATCAGCTGTATGAGCATTTATTGGTTAGTAACTTGATATCAATTAATGTATTAAATAATATATTCCTTATTCATTTGGATCTTAATGTTTATTTTACTGTAGATATTTTCCTGTTTAGGAGTATTATTCAAACTAAATGACATAAATATTTTATTTTATTTTGGTTTTTCAAGACAGGGTTTCTCTATGTAACAGTTCTGGCTGTCCTGGAACTAGCTCTGTACACCAGGCTGGCCTCCAACTCACAGAGATCCGCCTGCCTCTGCCTCCTGAATGCTGAGATTAAAGCCATGCATCACCATGCTGGGCTTGACATAAATATTTCTGAAATGAAAGAAAATAATAAGAATCTCATAAAGCAGCTATAAATGTTCTGAAATCTCTTTAAAGTGATTCTAAAAACATGGGTTTTTTTAAATTTTTTGAGATTATAATTTAAACATTTCTCCCTTCCTTTTCCTTCCGCTAAGCCCTTACATACCTCTTCCACTTTCCTTCATATCCATGACTTCTATTTTATTAATTGTTAGTGTGTGCACGTATATACTAGTATGTATACATATATGTTCCATGTGTGCAGTCTGTATAATGCTACCTGAATGCATGTTTTCAGTGCTGACTATTTGACACTGGACAACCAATTGGTGTGTTCTTTCTTGGAGCAGGCCACATCTGCTGCTTCCAGCTTTCCTTGTTTGCACCTATAGTTCTTTGTGTAGGGTTGAGGCCTTGTAGGCTTTCTCTGTCCAGCTTGGCATGTTACTGGTGTCATCCTTGTTCAGAGCACATTTGGGTAATCATGTTGGTGAGAAGTTACAGGTATAGCTTCTGATATTGCTAAGAGACTCAATCTCACAACCAGCTCTCTGATAATCAGGCTGTTAAAATTTTTCCATTTCCTTCCACAATGTTTCTTGAGCCTTAGGTGTAGGAGTATTTTGTGCATGTATCCATTGAGACTGGGCTCTAGACTGTATTTTTATTGGTTGTGGTTCTGCAGATGGAGATCTGTTCCAAAGGGAGTTTTTCTTAATGAGGGTGGAGACTACAATTATCTGTGGGTATAAGAGCAAGTGTTTAAAGATTATTGGGGATTACGCTGGTTTAGTAAATTAGGGGTTGTAGATGCCTTCTGATAACAAGGACTCACTAGCACTGAGTGGTTAGC
The DNA here is from genome assembly GCF_004664715.2 of Peromyscus leucopus. Lineage (NCBI taxonomy): Eukaryota > Metazoa > Chordata > Mammalia > Rodentia > Cricetidae > Peromyscus > Peromyscus leucopus. The sequence goes on along the minus strand of NC_051076.1, from coordinate 1,020,711 downwards.
TAGGTGTTCAGTACCAGGCATAGTCTTCCTGTTGTTGAATGAATCTTAGTTCCAGTCAGAGAGTGGTTGGTCCACCAAGGTATGCCTGCCACTGCAGCACACTTGGGCACATCGTAGCTGCTGATGTGGCTCATGGGTAGATGTAGGTGGGACTGTTGGTTTTCACCACTTCATGGTGTCTTCAGCAGTAAGGACTCAGCCTTCCACCTCTTGGGGGAAACCAAGGGCAAAGCTACAGGCTGTATGTTTGTGTAGTCTCTTGTGCAGCCCTGGCCAACAACTCAAAAGAGGGCTCTGGTGTCTGGTGTTGTGCTTTGTTAGGTGGCATTTGGTTCTTGGAGGAATCACCATCAGTCCAAGTGAGAAAAATTGATTAAAACAATAAATACAAGAAAGTATACATATTATAGAATTTTTTGAGAATAGTTAGCAGTATAATTCCTGGTGGCTTTTTCAGAATCCTTCTTGTATTTTTACCCACTACCCTCTTTTTTTCTGTCTTTACTTCCCTAAAGAGTCCTCACTTTTCCCATTTTCCCTTTCAGAACATTTGTATCATGTCATTCCCTTTATCCACTTCCTACCTTCTTCTGTATTTACCTCCCTCCCTCTTCCCTAAGGAGCTTCTCCCTTCCCATTTTCCTGATCAGATCAATTGTACTCTGCTTTTTCTCTCCCTATTGATCCCCAGCCACACACCTATCCTGGCAATGATTCTGTTTTAATTTCATAGTTTCTGTAGTTACTATAGGCTGTGTACTCACATTAGAAGATTTGGAGATGAGGCCTCCAAAGAAGTGTACTCACATTAGAAGATTTGGAGATGAGGCCTCCAATACAAAAAAAACCCATACCCTCTTTCTGGGTATGGGTTACCTCACTCAATGTGATCTTTTCCAGTTTTCCCCATTTACCTGTGACATTCATGATTTCATATTTGTTTACAGCTGAATAGCATTTAATAGTGTTTTATACTGCATTTTCATTATCCATTTGTTGATTGTAGGGCATTTAGGTTGTTTCCATTTTCTGGCTATAGTGAATTGAACAATGAATATGGCTGAGCAAGAGTCTTTATAGTAGAATGTCAAGTGCTTTGGACATATGCCAAGGAGTCGTATAGCTGGGTTGTGTGGTAGATTTATTTCTTAGCTTTTTGAGAACTGTCACCACTGATTTTCATAGTGGCTGCATCAACTTACAGCCTCATCAACAATGAATGTGCCTCCCTTTCCCCAAATCCCAGTAGCATTTTTTATTGGTTGTTCCATTGATTTTTGCCATTCTGAGTGGGATAAAATGAAATTTCAAAGTTGTTTGGATGTGCATTTCCCTAATTGCTGGGGATGATGAACATTTGGGAGATATTTCTTAGCCATTTATTTACTTCTTCTTTTGAAAATTCTATTCAGGTCCCAGATCTATTTTTCTAATGTGTCATTTTTGACTCTTGGCTTTTGAGTTCTTTGTATATGCTGAATATTAGTCTGCTATCAGATGTATAACTGGCAAAGGCTCTCCCATTTTTGTGAGCTTTCTATTCATTTGATATATTGATGTTTTTAACCATGAAGAAATTTTTTAGTTTCATGAGGTTCCACTTGTCACTTGTTGACCCTAATTCTTGGCACACGGAGTTTTATTCACAAAGTCTTTACCTACACCTACATCATGTAGGGTTCTGTCCATGCATTCTTCTAGCCATTTCAGTGTTTCAGGCTCCACGTTTAGGTCTTTGGTGCATTTGGAGTTAGTTATTGTGCAAGGTGATAGATATAGATCTAGTTTCATTCTTCTGCACGTGGACATCCAATTTCCCAGCACCATTTCTTGAAGAAACTTTCTTTTCTCCAGTGTATGCATTTGGCATCTTTGTCATTATGAAGTGACTAAATTTATATGTGCTCATGTTTAGGTCTTCAATTTTGTTCCATTGATCTACATATCTATTTGGGTGGCAGTACCATATCTTATTTATATTATGGCTCTGTAATGTATCTTAAGATCTGGAATTGCGATCACTCCAGCATTAAGGAAAAAATTTAATTAATTTTATATGTATTCCCTATATGAAAAGGGACCCAATCAAATTGTAACCACAAATGTATATATTGCATACTTACACTACAATGCCAAATACACATTTGTTTAGAAAGATAAGTTGATATTGGGATATAGCTTAGGCAGTAAAATGCTTGTACTAGCTTAAATACATGAGTTTTGACCTCTATAATCCATGAAACAAGTTTGGCACAGTGATACACAACTATAATCCCAGCACTGGAAAGCCAGAAACAGGTAGATTCCTGGAGCCCATTGGCAGGCCAGCCTAAACAAATTGGTGAAAAGTCTCACTGGTGGTCCAATTAGAGACCTTGGCTCAAAAATTTAAGGTGGAAGTGATTGAGGACAATACCTAACATCAACCCCTGGCCTCTACTACATTCACAATTGTATTCCAGCACCAGCTCTACCATGCTGATACACACGCGAACAACCACATATATGTACATACCTGTACATATATACATAAATAAACAATAAAGACCACTTCTTGCTATCAAATTATAATGATTACTGATAGCTAAATTAATGTTGAAAACAATTTGCAGACAGATTGCATATGATTCAATTAAACCTCTGACATCACAAAATAGTTCACATTTTCACATATCACACCTTAACTTAATGTATTAAACATCATGTGGTAAAATTCCTGGTATCATAATGTTAACATTAAAAATTGTCTGTTCTTTAATCCTGGGTGTGTGAGAAAATCATTTGGCAGGGCACTTTAGAAATATATAGACTTCTAATACCCTCCCCTTACTCAGTTCTAACCCCTATCCCTCATCCACAGATTCTTCAGAGGTGAATTTCAAGAATAAACTCACATACACCCACACAAAACAGAACAGTGAAAACTGATAGGCATATAGGACTGAATTTTTTACTTGGGACATTTTTAACCTAAATGTCTATTCACCATACCAGAACTAAACTGTACAAAAATTAAAGTTCTGTGGACACAGGGATCCCCTTGGTTTTGTTCTCTAGCTTTTACCAGAAACCAGAACACTGTGAGATATTCAATGTGTACTCACTGCTCTCTTTGTGAATGCAACAAACAACTGGATGAATGAGAAAGATGTTTTATTGCCAAGCATCCTATAATTCTTTTGTTTGGTGTTCCATGTTCTACAGAAACTGGTTTATGGTAGTTCATGAGCCCTGTCTGTTCAATATTAATTAAAATAGTAAACAAGATGTTACCTATGCAGTCTCAGTTAAATGTCTATTTTCTTTCTTTCTTATATTTTTGGTTGTGAGCCTAACCTTTAACGGCTGAGCTATCCCTCCAGCCCTATTTTCTTTATTTCTTAAAAGTGATTGTGTATAATACTAAATTATTCATCCTGTCTTCCTCGGGAATGCTTACCCAAATCCAAATCTAAGTATAAATTCTCCGTTGTCCAACTATAAGTAATATTTCTATGTTATTTTGAATTGAGAAATTGTTTTGGGTATAAGTTTGCACATCTCCAAACTACAAGCATTATTTTAAATATCTGCTGTTCTTTTAAATAATTATATGTTGCCTTAAAATATATGTATAAAATATGTGAATCAAGTTATATTTTATAAGCTTCCTCTCCTCACACCTTTCTGTTTATTTTAAATAATTACCCCTGCTTAAATAAAAAGCTACACAAGTAAAAGTTGTGGCTGACAAATGACCTCCATCCAGTTGCTGGGCTTAAATGTATAGAAAAGAACTGGACTTCTCCCTGTGAGCTTATAGATCATAGAAAGGGGGTTCATAGATTTTTGAATAGTTTGCTGCTTTCATCAACCTTCTAGAACCTCAGAAAGTGAAGAAATTTACCCAATGAATTCAAACACCTCCACGGACATGCAGCTTCTTGGATGATTTAATACAATGGTGGTATTTTGATAACAACAAAAAATGTACTAAGAAATCAAAAGAGTAAAAAACATTTAAAATAATGAATTATTAATTAAGATACTTTTAGGGTTATGTACTCAGTGACTGTTACCAATCTAAATATTTTATATCACAGGAGCACAGATGTGACCTTGACTCTGAAAGATCCCCATTATCCCGACCATGACCTTGGAATCATTTTGATGTCAGTCACCCTGACCCCCAAGGAAGGCGACCCCAGGGATGTGGTAAGTCTTCTGGAGCTCTTCTTGTCCCCACTTTTTCACATGCTGAGAGCCTCCTCAGGCCATAGAGGGAGCAGCAGATGCAGTAGAACTCTGGCCTGTTCTTGGTCACTGTAAGTATCCTGGGTAGCACTCACCCATACTCATTTTGTCTTTTCAACTCAAATTTCCTGTGCCATATTCCAGATCAGAACCTCTTGTTGTAAATGAGTAGATTTACACCGTCTCATAATTTTATTAATTGATTTCAGACATGTTATATTGTAGGTAAATATCAGTATTATTTCAGGGAATATATTGATTAGTGAATCGAATATTTGGAATTCCACATGGAGAGATCCAAGACTCTACTATTTTGACTATATTGCCAAATGTGTCATGACAAGGACAATGAGGTGAAATTATAACAGAGTTTCTGCTTTCTGGTGGTTGTTTACTGGTTAAGTGTGTACTCTTCGTGTTCTTGATGGACTTCCATAACGACACTTCCTGTATCTCAGCACTGCCTATTTGTACTTCCTTGCATACCATGCTGCTATGAGAAATGAACAAGGGCTACAGAGGAAGCGGTGACTCCCACACTACTGAAGTAACCTGGAAAAGTATCAGGTGTGATCCACACCATCAGTGTGCTTGCTGGCGCCCCTCTGTGATCCACACCACCGGTGTGCTTGCTGGTGCCCCTCTGTGATCCACACCACCGGTGTGCTTGCTGGCGCCCCTCTGTGATCCACACCATCGGTGTGCTTGCTGGCGCCCCTCTGTGATCCACACCATCGGTGTGCTTGCTGGTGTAGTCCTGCCATGATCTGCCAGAGATATTTGTTAGGCTCAATATTCATATATGCCTAGGAACTACTATAGCTCTGATGCAATTTTGTACTAGCTATAATTGTTAGAGGTTCCCAAAAAACTCTTTCAGCAATACCTATATTCTTGTTTTAAAATTATGTGCCATTCAAGTTGGTATATGTAGCTAGAGTTTTCCTGCCTTGCCCACAGTCAGGACAAATCTTTGTCACTCTCTAGTCCCACAGCCACTCAGACCCAACCAAGTAAACACAGAGACTTATATTGCTTACAAACTGTATGGCCATGGCAGGCTTCTTGCTAACTGTTCTTATAGCTTAAATTAATCCATTTCTATAAATCTATACCTTGCCACATGGCTCGTGGCTTACTGGCGTCTTCACATGCTGTTTGTCATGGTGGCGGCTGGCAGTGACTCTTTCTGCCTTACTGTTCTTTCTTTTCTCCTCTCTGTTAGTCCCGCCTATACTTCCTGCCTAGCCACTGGCCAATCAGTGTTTTATTTATTGACCAATCAGAGCAATTTGACATACAGACCATCCCACAACAGTTATATATTATCTATTAAAAAATATTGTTGACATTTTAATCAAGATTGTGGCTAAATTTGAAGATTTTTAAAACTCACCAAAGAAAACTCACCCCTTTAGGAAGAATTTCTTTCTATCCATAAAAAATAAACAATAGGCATATAAGGTCATATGTTTTATTTTAAAACTTCATTTAATGGGGAAATCCACTTTTAACAAATCTTGCTATATAGCACCTGCTGTGAGAACATGGCATGGTGTGACTGAATATACATGTGTGCCAATGGAGGCTGCTGAGGAAGAACATGGCCTAGTGTGGCTGACTACACATATCCCTGCTGTGAGAACGTGGTGTGAATGAGTACACATAGCCCTGCTGTGAGAACATGGTGTGAATGAGTATACACATTGCTGCTGTGAGAACGTGGTGTGAATGAGTACACATATCCCTGCTGTGAGAATGTGGTATGAATGAGTACATATAGCCCTGCTGTGAGAATGTGGTGTGAATGAGTACACATAGCCCTGCTGTGAGAACATGGTGTGAATGAGTACACATAGCCCTGCTGTGAGAACATGGTGTGAATGAGTACACATAGCCCTGCTGTGAGAACGTGGTGTGAATGAGTACACATAGCCCTGCTGTGAGAACATGGTGTGAATGAGTACACATAGCCCTGCTGTGAGAACATGGTGTGAATGAGTACATATAGCCCTGCTGTGAGAACGTGGTGTGAATGAGTACACATAGCCCTGCTGTGAGAACATGTGTGAATGAGTACACATAGCCTGCTGTGAAACATGGTGTAAATGAGTACACATAGCCCTGCTGTGAGAACATGGTGTGAATGAGTACACATAGCCTGCTGTGAGACGTGGTGTGAATGAGTACACATAGCCCTGCTGTGAGAACGTGGTGTGAATGAGTACACATAGCCCTGCTGTGAGAACATGGTGTGAATGAGTACACATAGCCCTGCTGTGAGAACGTGGTGTGAATGAGTACACATAGCCCTGCTGTGAGAACATGGCATAGCTGAGTGAGTACTCATGTGTGCATACAGAGGGACAGCTGAGGAAAAGCTTGCTCAAGGAATACCGTCATTTATAGAGAAAGATCATCAGTTAAAAGTCACCAGTAACACAAACCAGGAAATAAATTTTAGATGCCTAGTTCATAATTGGGAGTATATTCTAAATGTTCATTTTATACTTTATTTAAGTAATTCAGACGACCACCAGAAACCTACTGAAAGGCAGCTCCTATGCTGGCCTTTAGGACACATTAGAACTTGTGTTTAGCGATTTACTAAGAGAAAAAAGGTGACAGCTAGTGTTATGAAAGAAAGGCACATTTCTGAAAAACAAAAACAGGAAATTTGTTCTGATCAGTGTGGGCCTAGGATTCTCTAAGGAAGTCATGTGGAGACTGAGGTAGGAAATATCTATAGGAATTAAAAAGAAACAAAACTCAAGAAGAGAAGTGCTTGAGGTGGAGGAAGGAGCACATACAAAGACACTGTGGCTAGAGAAGCACACTACATCTCAAGAACCAAAGAGACAGTGGAGCTTACCGGAGACAGAAGGAAAGAGTGTGGCAGCCATGCTCCCGGTCCAGAGTAGGAGAGAGGTGCCTAGACTGTGAAGGGTCTGTTGTCCATGGGAAGATTTGTGACCTTTATCCAAATAGCAATGAAAAATTATGGCAAGGTCTGCAAAAGGGAAATGACCTGATTGCATTTGCCTGTAAAAAAATCTTGTCTCTGTTCATACATTATAGAAAATGCATTAAGGGAGGAAGATGGAGGTGTGGAGACTGATTAGGAAGCCATTGCACAAAGCCTAAGTGAAGGAAGATAAGGTTCTAAATAGAGCCCTAGGAGGGGATTGGCAGGTTTGCCTGTAAGAGGTTAAAAACAAGTTAAGGAAATTTGGTGATAGAATATGCCCGTGTTGGTTCTTTGCTATTTTAATTCAGGGCAGCACTTCATAAATGAAGATAACTAGTGTGCAGAGTCCCATGTATCCCCAGACATGTGAAGTATTACTAGAGATTTAGAGGGTGTGGCTGTTGTTCTGGTCATTTGGGTGATAGATAATTAGGAGAATTTGTCCTTCAAAAGAACCATTTTAAATATCTTAGCATCAACCTGAGGGTTCAAGAGATTGAATTACCAAAATATCAACAAAGAAGTTACTGAGTTACTCTGACAAAATCAAATGTGAGCATTGACAAAGATTCTTCTCACATTATTTATTTTCAATGGTCCTTGAAAAACCCTACCCTGCCTTGGTGACTGCCCAAACTTACATCACAGACATCATGTATTTCTAGTTAGAAAAAATTATAGCAACTAAGAGCTGACCATCAGTGACACATGAACATGAAGGAAATCAATGAGTAATAGAAAAGTTATTCATCAAAATCCCATTTAATTTATCTTTGTTTCCTCCCTCTTCATTGTTTATCTCTAGCCACATTCACCTTTGACATGGAGATTTTCTCCTAAAACTATTATGCTCTTTCCATAACTCAAATTACTTTGACTATTTGTGTTTGAGGAATTTCTTTGATGCCTTCATTCACTGCTTTACTCCATGCCTTCTGCTTTCAGAGTCTTTGTTTGTGCTGGATTATTCTGCTGCCCACTTGGGAAATGGTGCATTCTTCCATCCTGTTACTAATTCCCCTGGTGCCTCTTCTTTTCAGAGAAACAAATGTCTCAGGCAGAACTAAGCCAGGGCTGCAGAGCAGCACCAAGATCAACCTCTGGCTGGGGCACCCAGGAGGGAGAGAGGAGTGAGCCCAGGCTAGCCTTGCTGTCCTCATGGTTGTGATGAACAGTCAGGCATGTGCTTGGAAGTGGGGGAGCAAGATAGGGGTGGACAAAAGCTAAAATAGAGAGAAGAGGAAAGTCTGCTGGGGTCTGGTGTTCCAGGTATTCTAAAAGCCTTTATTATGTGGAAATGTGAGTTTCTAAGTGTATGCCTATAAATATATAATATTTCTGAGATTTTGTTTTTTATTTGGCCCAAAGAATTGTTCTACTGATGCCTTTGCAAGCTCTGTATATCCAGTTATATTTACCAACAGTACTTTCTAAGTTTTAAATTTCTGAACAAAACCATGAGTAACCATCTATTTTCTAAATTTTTATTTTAATTAACATTTTTCATTTATTTTACATACTGACCACTTTCCCCTCCCTCTTCTCCTCCTCTTCCATCCCCTGACTCCCATCTACCCCCCTTCCCTTCTACTACTCCTCATTTTCCATTCAGAAAGGGGCAGGCCTCCCATGGGAGTCAATAAAGCATGGCACATCAAGTTGAGGTAGGACCAAGCTCCTCCCCCTGCATTAAGGCTAAGTGAGGTAATCCAGCACGGGGAACAGGTTCCCAAAGCCAGCTAAATGCCAGGTCCTGATCTCACTGCTAGGAGCCTTACAAACACACCAAGCTACACAACTGTCACAAACATGCAGAGGGCCTAGGTCAGTCCCACTGGAGGCTCCCTAACTGTTGGTCCAGAGCCCTTGAGCTCCCAGGAGCTCAGATCAGCTGTTTCTGTGGGTTCCCCTGTCATGACCTCGACCCCTGTGGCTTGTACAATCCCTCCTCCCTTTCTTCAGGTGGACTCCCAGAGCTTGGCCAAGTGCTTGGCTGTGGATCTCTGCATCTGCTTCCTTCAGTTACTGAATAAAGGCTCTCTGATGACAATTACGGTAGTCACCAATCTGATTACAGATACCCAGTTCAGACACCCTCTCCACTATTGCTAGGAGTCTTAGCTGGGGTCATCTTATGGATTCCTGGGAATTTCCTTGGCACCAGGTTTCTCCCTAACCCTGAAATGCCCCACTCTATCAAGATGTCTTTCTTTACTCTCCCCTCCATCCTGCCCCCAACCTGCCTCCCACATTTAGCCTGTCCAACCTGCTCCCTCAAGTTCCCATCTCCCCATCCGCCCACCCCATTTACCCAGGAGATCTCTTCTATTTCTCCTTCCCAGGGAAATCGATGCATCCCTCTTTGGGCCCTCCTTATTATCTAGCCTCTCTGAGGCTGTGAATTGTAGGTTAGTTATCCTGTACTTGACTCCTAATATCCACTTGTGAGTCAGTATATAACGTGTTTGTCTTTCTGGGACTGGGTTACCTCACTCAATGATTTTTTTCTAGTTCCATCCATTAGCCTGCAAATTTCATGAGGTCATTGTTGTTTACAGCTAAGTAAGACTCCATTGTGTAAATGTACCATATTTTCTTTATCCATTCTTTGGTTGAAGAGCATCTAGGTTGTTTCCAGGTTCTGGCTATTACAAATAAGTAAGCATCTATTTTTTAAAAAATCACAGTGGAATAGTTAGTAGTCAACTCCAAAGAGGATGAAGTCCAGTCTTTTCCAGTAATGTAGATGGAACTGGACAATAATGAAGATAAGGAACACATACTAATCCCACTCATGTTTAGAAGCAACAAAGTTTGTTTCATAGAACTGGAGAGCAGAACGGCGATTCCAACGAGACTGGGACCAGTTTGTGGGAGAGAAGGATGGGAAAGATTAGCCAATGAGAAAGTGACAGTTTGATCCAAGTGCCTCTGATGTCCTGGGGCACAGTGGGGGTGACTTTAGCAACCAATAATGTACTGCCTATTTTAGAGGGCTAAGAAAGGATTTTAAATATTTCTACCAAATGATAAATGCTTGTAGAGATAGATATGCTGATTTGAACAACAATGTGTACATGTTGTATAAATATCCCAGAGTTTATAAATATGTGTAGTTTGTATATGAATTTAAAAAATATTATTGCCTATCTACCAAAGTTCTTTAAGTCGTTTATCTTTTTAACTGTTGAAGTAGCTATTTTGACAATAAGGAAACTCTCAACAGCTTTGCAAAAAGCAGCATATGTTTTTTCACTTGTAGCATCTAGTCACATAAACTCCTTGTTTACTTCTCAAGTCCAATGTGTCATTGTGTCATCTGTTTGGCCAAAATTTCACCTCACCTCCATCTTATATGCGTTCCTCCTGAGAAGTGGTGTATGTAAAGGCACATTATTGCATATGTATTATATATAACAGCACATCTGTAAGTAAAATGTTTTTGTAATGGCATCTCTTAAAATCTAGTCTAGGATCCTATACCTAGTGGTTGTTTAATGTCTTAGAGATGTGTCTGTGATAATTTGAAGGGATGCTTCAAAGAACAGGGGGAGGTATTTTCATGTTATTTTTATTCTAACTTTAATAGTCAAATTATTGTGGTTGCTACAAATTCATTATGTCATGATTAGATAATGATCTAACTTTCTTTGGTAAATTCTTAAATTTAGTGTTTTAATGCTTAACTGTATTGTTCTTCTTGTATTAACAAAGTGTATTCTGGGACACATTTGACATTTCTTGTTTAAGAACAATCAGAGATCTAATATATTTTCAATTTCAATTTCTTTCCTATACTTTGAATATAGAACACACTACTTCAGTGAAATTGGCATGCTGAACTTATCCAAATTACACAGGAAGGGCTCTCACTCAGGAAGAAAGTCAAACTCAAATCCTATAACTACCAGTGGTGGACACTTCAGTCTTTGTCACAGTGGATGATGTGTGTAGCAGGTGAATGGAGGATGATTGTTCTCCTCCACACACCAACAACACAAGAAGAAGGTTTCTGTTCTCTGCACTTAATAGCTCAGAAATAATTTATTTTAAGCTTTTGGGACAAAGACTTTAGTTCAACAACCAGACTTTTTTTTATCTCTATGGTTATAAAGCTTTGCTAAATATTTTACATGTACTAAAACAAAGGATGAGATGTGTTTCAAAAGCCTTAACAAATATGTCCTAACAATCAAGTAGGAAATAGAAAATGTACAGTAAGGAAGAACTGGAAATGCAGGGGACTTAGTATCATCGAGCCCTAAGACTTCTAAACCAGCTGTTTTCTGAGTTCAGTACACACCATTAAATGCTGACAGTGCACTCTGTGAATAATGCAGCTAACATGATTCCTTCTTGTGTGAATTGCCACTTCTGGAAATCAGTCAAACCAAAGAATAAGTTGAGTAACCATCAACCCACGTAGTAAAACTTTGACAACACATAACATATAATTACATCCATTTAAGATGTGTGGAAAGACCACAAGCAAGTGTATTTCATCATTGCCAATATAAAAATCTGCACTGAGTACATGACTGAGTGTATTTTTAAAATTTCCAGATGTGAACAGGTATGTGTACATCTATTTTTGAGTCCCCAGCATTATGTGTACAAAAAGCCAAAGCCTTCATGGGCAGCATGCAGCTGGCTGCATGGCACACCTATCATTGACTGCATGTCCTGTTTTGAACCTAAAAACATATGTCATACATACATGTGTGTCCTATATGTGGTATTTTCGTTTGACAGTGTGTTTGAGTTCTTTCTGGCTCTTTTTCTAGCAGAGTTCAATCCACAGCTTTCTTCATTGGAGACTTTGTGACATAAAAGTGAGTTAATTTGTGTTACACACTCTCTTAGATAACGTAGACTTACGCATTGTTTGGCTTAGGTTGAAAATTAGAAAATCCCTAGAAACATATTAATTGATACTAGGTGGCCTTTGATGAGTTAAACAAACAATTTTTATACCTTAGTTTAACTTTGATGTCATAACTTTTATACAATGTTTAAAGACATAGCTCCTTATGAAGTGTTGAATGTATATGTTTTATGTGTATACTATCTGTTCTGTATGTTTTTTGTATGCATATTAGCAAATAATATACTAAAAATCATAACAAAAGGAAGTTAAAATGAGATTTTAAATCTTTTTAAAGTAGTTGCTTTTACAAACCTATCATTGGCCATATTTTTATGTCACTTACTCCTTATTTTGACTTCAAGGGAGACTGAGTTGCTAATGAAGAACCTAATGTACAGTAGTAACAGACACCGACTCCTTGAAAATCTAAATCATATGTTTCTCTGCCAAACTCACAATCATGGAGCAAAATTTAAATCTTATATTTCCAGAATTTATTTTGTCTTTTATCTTTAACATTCCCCAAATAACCTTTCTTCTTTAATAGATCTCATAGTTAGTAAAGATAGCAATATTAATTATCTATTGAATTTTTAAAACTTTTCTACTGAATTGCTATAATTGAGCCTTCTTTAACCCAAGTACCTAAAAAAGGAAAAAGAACTTTTGTGGGGGCGTTTAGCCAATTGATAAGCTAGCAGTTTTTGGCTAACAAGGCAGAATTTTTGTTATGAAATTTGAGACCATTTTGACAGTCACTTGATCCACAGCAGAACTTTTGACACTGACTCAAGAGAAGGAACTGGCCCTGAAGCTGCCAAATTATGGCTGTTTCCTTATATCCGATTCCCAGTTTGAAAAATACAACCAAAATTTGAGAGACATGAAAAAGCCAGAGCTATATTTTGTTTTGTTTTCTGTGTCAGAAGTTAATCACGTACACTGCTTCCTTTCCTCTCTCAGAAGCACGTGTCCCTAAATGTTGTCAAGTGTTGCCACGACAGTCCACCCTTCCTCATCGTTTCACCCTGCTTTCATAGCCTAATACTTCTTATGGAATCAATCTTATAGGATCCTTAGATGCTTAATGATGTTGATAAATGACCACTAGTTAAAGTATTTTAATCTTTACTTCTTTAGTTGTTTTGACTCAAAATGCTGTCTCTAGAAACTGCCATGATCAAATGCATTGAGACAAAGTCAAACATTTATTGTTGGACTCTTGATTGGGGAGCTCTTATGGATATGGCTAACCACTGAAGAATCTGGTTGCACATGACCTTTGGTGATATGGAGGAGGTGATCATGTTATTATTGTTGATGATGATCAGGTTGTAATGGCAATCACTCACCTAACATCAATCGTCTATTAGGTGTGCACCCTGTCTGTGTCTCCAAACTAGTGGTTGGATGTGTTGCTTCAAAATGAATTGGACCTTAGTAGTTAGAAAATATAAACTATTTTTTGTAGTATTTGATAACAATGCTTTGCTGTTTCCTGGTTCTGCTTGAAAACCAGGGGGGTGGATTTTTATAACATTTGAAAATCTGTTACTCTTTCATGTTTGGGTCAATAGAGAAAACAAAAGTAATGTAGTACTGTCTTTGGGAATGTTACCATTCTCCTATTTCCTACTCTGAAGTTGCTCCGTTATTCCATTCTCCCCTTTTAGGTCAAAGAATGGCGTAGTCTTTTTTTTTTTTTTTTTTTTTTTGGTTTGGTTTTTCGAGACAGGGTTTCTCTATGTAGCTTTGCGCCTTTCCTGGAACTCACTTGGTAGCCAGGCTGGCCTCGAACTCACAGAGATCCACCTGCCTCTGCCTCCCAAGTGCTAGGATTAAAGGCATGCGCCACCACCGCCCGGCAAGAATGGCGTAGTTTTATGTGAAAGTTCTTTCTGTCCTGTATTTTCATGAGGCATGAGTGCTTTCTAGAATGGATCTTCTTCATAGTGAGTTCTGATAAAAGAGATGGAGCTCTTGACATTGATCTAGTTCCCCAACACAGCTATGGCAAGCTTTCTAGAAGCCACAGTCTTCCCTCCAAACACTCTCCACTTTCCTCTTCACCTGCCTTAAAGGCAACCATAGGACATGGTATGGCAAAGAGGAAGGTTTACATCTAGATGCTTAAGGGAAATGTTTAATAGTAAATAGGAGAATTATTTAAATTTAGGGGGAGCTTTATGTTTTACTTATGCAAATACAAAAGACCAGTAACCTTAAGCACTGATACCAAATCTCCAGAAACTTAATTAAAACATGTAGCCAAGCCAACCTCTCACTGTGACATAAACAGAATATCATAAAGGAAACATTTTAGTTAAAAAAAAATAAGCAGCCTTTTCTGAGTTGGAAACATTGTAGACAATGATGCAGTTAAAAAAATAACTAAATGTAGAAATGTTTCTACAATGTGGCCAAAGCAACATGCTTTAGATGTAGGTTGAAGAAAAAATGCTATATATCTAATTAAGTCAAGTGACCCTCAACTCTCACCTCCAAAAGGGACAATTATAAATCATGAAACTCAATTTGTATTTTTAATTTAGAATTAACTAATCCCAATTCTATATTTAAAATACACTGTCTTACCTCTTCATACAAAGAATAATGCAAGTGATCTCTCAGCAGAAAAAGGCATCGTGAAAGTTAAAGGTTATCTCTCTCCCTGTCTTCCTCCCTCTCTCCCTCCCTCCCTCTCTCTCCCCTCCCCCCACCTTCCCCCACCCTGCATATGTGTGTGAGTGTGTGTGTGTGTGTGTGTGTGTGTGTGTGTGTGTTGTTGTTGTTGTTGTTGTTGTTGTTGTTGCTGGAAACATTTTGCTATTTAAAGGACTAATAAGTGTTACATATCCCCTAAAAAACAATGGCTGTCCTGCTCTGTACTGGGTGAAAGATAATGAAGTGCTTTATTTCATTTACAGACAATGCTAATGAGGAAGAGTTGGAAAAGATCCAGTAAGGTAATTCTTAGCATGTGATCTTCAGCTTTCCTTGTTGAGAAGACTCTTAGCCGCTTTACCAAATTCCTCTCATCTTCTGAGCTGTACCACAAAGTTTCATCACTGCCAGTTGCTCTTTCCCCCCATAATCTTTAAGCCCATCCTAGGACGCTTTCTAAGTAGAACCTCACTGTTGCAGAGCACTCAGACCGCTGTCTCGCTGCTCTCCAGTCACTCCTCAGCCTCATTCTCAGCATCCGGTCTCCACTATGTGCACAACAGGGTCTACAAAATCACTCTGCTCCAGGACGAAGTGATGATACCCGGGCGGGGAAAACTCCAGACAGAAGTAGCCATGAAACTTCCTGGGTTTGTTCACAGAAAATTGCGTATTGGGCCTTCTAACCTCGAAAGTCCCTGTGTCATTACAACCTGAGGACAGTTCCCCCTTGTCTCACTTCCAGAGTGAGAGGAGTGGTGACTTCAGAAATGCACGGAGCTTTCTGTATGTACCCATGTAAGACACATAGTATCTTTGGTGATATTAGTATCCTCGATGATGGCACCAATCCTGAGCATAAATAACTATCATGAAACTGAACTTTTACTTGACTGTACTTTGAAACAAATTAAACAGATTTCCTTGGTGAAAATGACATTTATTCAAATTTCTACTTAAAAGGTCAATATTGCTTTTAATAGTTCTGATTTTTTTAGACCCTGGAACACTGGCAGTTTTTCTTTTTCCATTCTGATCAAATCATGCTGTTATTTAAGTTTTTTCAATTTCATCATTTTCCTTTCCTTTTACTGGGAATTAAGAAAATATGCATACTAAGTATTGTTTTATGGCTGCTGTGATGTCTTACTTCTCATATTCAGTGAGTTACCCCCCAGTTCTTTCATACTGACAACCAAGACATAACTCACCGAAAGAACGGCTCTCAAAAAGCACATACTGGAGAAGGCGCATGTCCACTGTGGTTTCACTAAACACAATCAGTGACTTTTAAAAGAAAAGATTGAATTGTTTATCTTTGTAACTGTGCTTTAATATTATGTTAAGTGTGTTGATTTTAAAATGTACATAAGACTTTCCCCATCCTGTGACTCTATGATATTTTTGTGTAAAAACCTACTAAGCCGTGGATAGTCAGCAGTATTCATCTTCCAAATGAGTTTAACTAGAACTGGATATTACATTGTATTTGGCATTAATTAATATGAGTAATCTATTTCATTGAAATACAAAAGAGGGAATAGAAGTATCTTTTTTGACTGTGTATATCGAGAGGCACTTAATCCCTGAAATACCAGCATTTCAGGGACTGAGGGGAGAGAATTAAAGGCCAGACCTGGCTGCAGAAAAAGAATCATTTTAGCATATATTCAAATAGATCAATAGATGGTAGATAGATTTTTATAAGCCTTTTAATTTGTTTAAATTAATCTTAATGATAAAGTAAAAATAAATCCACATAATTTCTTTGAATCTATAAAAAATTTAAAGGAATAACAAATATATTATTTCCATAATGTTTACATATATAATTCTTGGTGTTTTATAATTAACTATCAATTTAAACACTGAAAGTTTGCCAGTATAGATGCAAAATGCCTGTATCTAATTTAGCCCTCACTTGAATAATTGACAGATTATATTTAGTACAGGTATTAATATTAGACTAAGGGATTTTTCAATTTGGTACATTTTCATAGTGATTCTAAATGCTGAGTGAGTTAAAAATCAGTTCACTCATTTTGTTTTTTCTATGAGAGCATAATGAGCACTTGTTAATTCGTTCAGATTTTTACTATGCCTTAAAACACTGTCCATATTCACCAGATAGTGTTATAAATATACAGTGTTATATTAAAAAATCCATGGAAAATTTCACATTTCTAATTATTACCTACTTTGTAGGTCTTTACACCCTCCCCTGAGTTGGCGCTGTTTCTGAATCTTTCCTCCAGGCAGTGGCATCTAAGAAGTAAGGGAGAGGCTAGCAGGCTGCGTGTGCGTGTGTGCGGGGTGTGTTCCTGTTTCACTGAAATGTTCTTCCCTTCTAACTGCTGCACTCTTCACCCTTGAAATCTATGTCTTAATAAGGAGAATCTAGAGAGAAGATGCTTGAATCACACTTAAATACAATCACTTGTATTTTTAGTAGTCATTTTTATACTATACAATTGTGCTCACCGTTGGATTTTCCTATAGACACAAATTTTCTTCTCTGAAGTCGCAGCATACAGGAATGAAATCTCCTGTCATTGTCAGGGCAGGACTTGAATATGAAACTTGTCTTTGAGCACCAAGCGTGAAAAGATCCGAGAATCAAAACCTTCCTAATAAAG
Source organism: Peromyscus leucopus (assembly GCF_004664715.2). NCBI lineage: Eukaryota > Metazoa > Chordata > Mammalia > Rodentia > Cricetidae > Peromyscus > Peromyscus leucopus. The sequence goes on along the minus strand of NC_051076.1, from coordinate 1,003,343 downwards.
ACTTACAGATAGTCAAACATTGTTTTCCAAGACTGTCTGTGGCTGGGGCTTTCCTTCCTTGTCTTGATCTCTTTAAGAAGTAATCTAACTACACAGGAGAGTCACTACATTGATGGTCCTTTTGTAACATGGACATCTCCCTTGTACATAAGGTGAAATAGCTCATAGAATTTCCTGTCGTCCAAATACCTGTTTCTCACTTCACTATCTTCACTTTATGTGATAAGGTTTTTTATTCATATTTTATTTAGGCTATTCGCTACACTTCTGCCAATAGATTCTCTCATCGAATTAGTTGTGGTACTCACATGCTCTGAAACAGTATATACTATTGAAACAATCAAACCGTGCACCAGAAGACAGGGGCATCATGAATGTTACTCAAGACAAGCTCTTTATTATTAGAAATCCAACTGTTATCACTTTATAAGAAGTAGGAAACATGTATCAGTGAAGAGCAAGATATAGAAATATGGGCTAGATTTCAACTGCATAAGATCAATAAACAGCAAATTCCACAATGTCTCCTCTTCTAGGTGTAGGAGCATCCAGGAACAATCATTATGGTTACCAACTAACTACACTTTCCGTCATGTACACTTGAAATTCTCTTTCACACTTATCTGTAATAAAAGAATGTTATTGTGGAAGAAAAGAAAATCAACACCTACCCAAACTCAGACAACTAGGTAGTTATCTAGGTCAAAGAGTTACACTTATGTGATAAAATACATTTTGGCAGAGAAATTGTGATGTTTTGAGAAACCTATCATTGATAATTCATTTGAGGTTAAATTATTCATCAAGAAAATTCCATGAGCTCAAAAGAGAAGATTTATATATATTTTGTAAATAAATTTTGTGGGATCAAAACAAAAATGGAAATGAAATAATGAAATAATTGTCTCTGTTGGCTGGCTCGGAGTTTATAAAGTGCTGCATATGCCTGTGCTTGACCCAGAGGAGAGTTTATTTCTGGTTAGGATGAGTAATAATTAACAAGTTACTGTTGAGCATGTTGGTGGATGAGGCAGAATCATGATTTCAAATCAACCTGTAGTACATAGTGAGAGCTTATTTTAAATAAAAAAAAAATGTATGTTTTCAATAAATTACCTCAATTATCTTAAAAATACTGTTTTAGGGGGCCTCACCTTTAGCTGAAGTGCTACTGGCAGTTGACAACTTCTGAGTGACAGCCATTTTTCTTTGTGGGTGTGGCTTCTGATAGGTTGCCCATACTTGAGCGGATGGCCACGCCCATGCATCTAGGCCAATGTTAATTGGAGTCTGTGAGATAGTAATTTAAAAAAAAAAGAAGAGGAGGACACGAAGTTGGGAGGGAGATGTGTTTGGGGAGTCTCTAGGGGCAGCGGGAGGTAGGTAGATAGTGAAGGGGTGATAAGGATTAAAATATGTTATATGCATGTGTAAAATTTAAAAAGAGCAAATCAAAATATTTTGAAAAAGAAAATAACATTGTAACCATACAGAGATACGATACACTTGTCAAAATCCTAACTATACCAATTTTTAATTGTTTTCTTTAAAATTCTGTCCTTCAAATAATACAATGTAGATTATTGTAGTGGTATCTCATTACTAGACCTTCTGTTATTTGACAATCTACATCACTTTTAGCAACAGATCTTCTTATAAAGATTTTTATAATAATCACTTAGCATGATTTTAATGAAATGTGAAAAACTTTACCCATTGGTTGAATGAAGCAATTTTAATAAGACTTCTGGCAAAAATATCATTAATTTAAACTGGGGACATTGAGCTCTGTGAGACTGCAGGGCATAGTTAAACTGGCACCTTGCAGGACACATTAAAAATGCATCATGACTTGTAAATGCTTTAAGTAAGGGGACAGAAACAGATGAACACGTTTTTAAGTATCACACACAGTCAGGCATGATGAAAAGGATATTAGTTAACAGTTATGGGGTCTTTCTACTAAGACGTCACTTGCTGATGAACAGGTGACTATAAAGAAAAGAAAAAGGTTGTAAAAAATGAAAGTTTTTGTAGGAGATTTTCTCAGCTGTGAGTGATCACAGTGCTTTTACTTTAGTATAACACTTATAATTATATGCACATGTCTTTGAACATGGGAAATGTTTACGTGTTTTTAAGGAAACAAACTTTTATTTATAATTCCTTACTTTGGCTGTATTTTTGTTACCAATCCTTTAAAAATGCTATAAAATAATATCTTATATTATATCAGAATTAATTGTTCTGGGATTCTAAAATGCCAACAAAACAATGGTGAACAGCAATGAGGTGTCCAAATACAGCAGGTATTTGGACCACAGTTATTACATTTGTAATAAGTTTATTTATTTTATAAATATTATATATTAGCATGATATTTGATTATCCCACAAAGTACAAGAAGGCATAGCTAGATCTTACATTGAAATGATTTTTCCTAGATGTTTTGACAATATTTCCCTGTAGACATAAAATTATATTTTATATATTTTAATTCCTAATGACAGAGATTTGCTATAACCGTGACATTACATTTATTTGACTGCTTTTGATGAACTTATAAATGTTGTTGCTCTTTCTAGAGTAAATATAGATGATCTGGTTTAAATTCAAGGGATAAAATGGACCCCTAAGCACAAGATGGAACCCACCAAGCTTGTGCCCCACATCTAAGATATTCATTGCATGATTGACAATTGACCTTTGCTTCTGAGACGTGTTAACAAATACCAACCAATTTCCCCATGATCCTTCTTGAGCTGATTAGAAGGGGGACTAATGTATCAGACTCCAGTTTAATAGAGCAGAAGGCAGACACAGAGGTGTGTACGGCATCATGATGGTAGGTAGGTAGACGGTGGATGGATGAATAGACAGACAGACAGACAGATAGATGATAGATAAATAGATGATAGATAATTTATTCATTTGAATTACTTTAAATACTCAAATGAAAATAATGCATAATTTTGCAAAGACTTTACTACCAAAATCCTAGTTGACATGATTATTCAAAAGTCAATATTCTTAGTCATTGTTTTTTGACAGGATGGAGGCATCCCGTGACCTTGACCTTCATGAACAATAATTATCTGACCAGGAAATTTTATGTAACTGTTTTGCATAAGAACTTACAAATATTTCCAATCTCTTAAATGTCCAAAATAGCACCAATGAAAAGAAATTTGTCATGTACATATAAAAACAGGTTCATATAATCTAGATTGCTGACTTGATTCTGACACATGAGTTTTAGGGTCACAGGTTCATCTTTTATCTTGTGACTATTTTTACTCTTGAAGAATTCCCACATTATAATAACGTGAATTATGTTTCAGGATCTATATACTGATCTAGTTGTAAAATATCACTTTAAAGATTGATAGTTAATCCTCATCCCAACTGATTACAAAATCTTAAAAGATTTTTTGATTTATTTTATGTACAATTTAAAAATTATTATCATATTCAATTTTTAGGTAAAACTGCACTTTTTTGAAGAAAAAATTATCTTTTAGATTTTTGCTTTTAAAACTATGATTAAATTTTAGACTTACAGTTTGATTTTTCATCTTTGAGAAGAAATTTATTTATAGTGCAAAAATACTGTGAAGGAAAACTAGTCCTAAATAGCACAGAAGAATGGCTCTTGGAAGTGTGATAGATTGAAAAACACAAGAGTCAGTTCAGGCATTCGTTATTTAGGGCAATTTTGCCGATTGTCTTTTATCAAGCTGATGTCTGTGTTTGTGTTCAATTTTCTTTAACAGTTGATTTATAATTTAAGCACCCTCATACTGCTGCTTTTCCTCACTGTGAAGTCTCTTTTCTTGTTGCACACGAAAGTGTTACTTAATATGTACATGATGATTGGACTCAAGGCTTCTCCCGAATCACAATTGGTTTGTGTTTTCCAGATTAACATCAGTACTATTGTTCAGGACTCATCATAATGCCAGCACTGTGTTGTTGTTGCTGGTGCTATTGTTATTGTGGTGGTTATTATACTTATCACTGTAGTTATTGTTTATTGTTGCATTTATTGCCTTAATTGTTGTTGTTATTGGTGTTACTTTTGTTGTTAATGGTGTTGTGATGATTATTTTCTTTGCTATTAATGTTGCTATTGTTATTATTTTTTCTTACTGTTTTTGTTGTTACCAATAATAACTACGCCTGGCTTGTTCTATTGCAAATTTCATATTAATTCAGAGCAATAAATGGCACTAGAAGCCACATGAAAATTAAACTGTTTCACTTGAAATAAAGGCCTTAATTTACACAACAATGTGGGTTGTAAAATGAACTAAAAATTGTAGCTGATAAGTGATAAAAATAATTAAACATGGCATAAAAAGTACAACCTAGGGACTAGGGTAGATCTAAATGTATCTAATAGTTATGTTTTTCAATCTTAAATCTTTATAATTAAAAACTCCCAACCCCCAATTCATGAATAGCTTTTTTCTTTGTAGACTAAGCCAACAATAGGGTAAATACCCTCTGCTTTTACCTGAGGAAGACTAGAAAGTAATATTAGTACAGCTTCAGAGTCAGTCAACATAAGATTACCTAAAGCTTTAAATGAGCTAATATTACCTTTAAATGTTTGCTTTATGCTGGATTTAGAAGTAAAACTTAAAACTTTCATCTGCATTTAATTAACACATTATGCCTTACGATTTAAACTCACTTGGATGTAAGGTTTTTGATACTGCCTCAACTCATAGAGTGAAACCTCTTATACAGCTAGAATCTCATACTTAATTGTTCAAATGTGATATTGGAATGTGATGTTTATACTTTTGTCTCATGTGCTACTAAACGTGTGGATCAGTTACTTAACTATTTATAAATCAAAGTGAAGAAAAATGATAATTAAAAAGAAAGCATGAAACTTCTCTAAAATCCAGAAGATTCTTTAATTTAAATAATACAATAGTGAACCAGAGAGATGCCTCAATGTGTAAAGGTTACAGTCCCACAGGTCTTATGACCTGTAATCAATTCCCAGGTCCCACAAGATAATGGAAAAGTACTGAGTACACACACACACACACACACACACACACACACACACACACACACACATGCACACCATTAATAAAAACATGAATAAATTGAAATTGATTTGTAATTTAAAATTTAGAATAATCTTTTAAAAATATGGTATCAAGAAAGACAACAGTTAAAATGTAAGTGTAATTTTAAAAGGATTTTTTTGCTGCTTAGATTCTTCTCTGATAGTGTGTGACTTGAAAACTATAAAATGTAAAATAAACAAATCATAACCCTTTGTTACTGATCAAATGATATTTTAGAGGAAAAACCTTTTCTTGATGATTTATGCCATAAGTATTGCTACCTGACCAAACTCTAAGCAAGGAACTTGGGAAATCATAATATGTTGCATTAAGAAATGTATTTGGTTAAATTACATCGTCATCTGTGAAGCATTTCTGTCTAATTTTAAATTATGCAAATTGAAAAATACTCCAGAACATTAAATATTATTTTCTACTTTATTTTTTCATGTTTGGTAAAAACATATGATTTTAATCAAATACTACTTGGTTGGTTAACAAAATTTATTGAGTACTTACTATGCCTTGGACATGATGGACATGATACTGGACCATTATAATCCTAGTTGTTATCACAAAATAATAGAAAAGACGGCATAGTAAGATTGCGTCCTTTTCATGATAGTGTCAAAACTGAACTGTCCCCAAGCTCTTATCAGCATCCCATAACTTCATTGTAACTGATACGAAAGGACAGACTAGAACACTGTACAGTCCAAAAAAAGTAATTTAAACTTAAAATGTAGTTGATTAGGGCTGAGGATGTAGTTTAGAACTCAAGTTAGTGAAGACATTTGCTTTGTATTTATTGTACATATTGTATCATACCAGCAAATTTAAGAAATCTTGTAAAGAATTTAACTAGGTACATGTTTTATTAATAAGATTTCTACTTCTGTATTTTTAAACAATCTCATAGTCTATGATTAGCACAACTGTTTTACTAAAAGAAACAATGTTGTCTACTTTATTTTAAAATTGTGTGATGTGCTTTAGTACTCATATGCTCTGTCATGAAACATCAGACTCAGAGGTACATTCATGAGCATTAAGAACAAAAAGGTAAGTGAACTCTTAAAAATATAGAAAACACCCTCACTCTTTGTCCTCGGGGATGTAAGGGATGAAGACGACAAAGACAATCATCTACTCAAGAGGAGAAACTCTACTTTCTCTAAATCCAAAGGGTCTGGATGGGATGTATAGTTTTCAACTTTCAGTTTGCTTTGATTTTGTTTTGATTTTGATAGTAATTAAGTACTCTCAAAAACATCTCAAAATTTAGCTAAATATTTGTTTGGTTATAGGAACTCTCAGAAAATGAAGTGTTTGGATCTCACTTCTCTGTGCAGTCTTTCTTTTGGAGGGTAATGTTGAAATACTTTAATATTAATATTCTTGAGTTTCTGTCTCTGGATAGTTATTGTGAATTAAGAAGTTTGGCATAAGAACCAGGCTCACAGATAGATATATTCCTTTTCCTTCTTCATTGACTTAATTCTAAGCCATACCAAAAATTTTTTTGTGTCTTCACTTAAAAAATACTCAGAATTTTATACTTTTGAAAGCATGTCTTTGAAGCTGTTCTTTGCAGGGACAAGTTTATTCAAGTTTGAAGCACTACAGTTCCAGAGACCTTTTGGGGGGAAGGTGGTTCTCTAAAGGAAGTGCACAGAAACTCTTTGTCTCGCTCTGGAAGATGGGCTTGTTAGTGCTCCATTTTTGTTCATGAAATGTTTACTCATATCAAAGTGATCATAAGCAATACATCTAGGAGATATACAGGAAATAGGTATTGCTATTCTTCGAAAAACATGGGCTAGTAAACACTAACTCTGTTTTTTATTTAAATGAAAATGATATGTGATACCCACAGAATTTGTTTTAAGTGTCATTAGAATTTAATTTAATCATTACTAACTTCATCATGAGATCTGTCATCTGTTTTTCCCCCTCTTAGGTAACTGCATTATGCACAGCACTTATTTACTAATTTATTACTAGTACCCTCTGATGCATAACATAATGATGTCCCTGAATTCCCTGAAGCATCAACATAAACTTCCGGAGGTTCTTCTCCCTGACCTAAGAACATCTTTGAGCCCTCACTGAGGTCTATGTCTAATCTCGGGAGATACTTGGTCTCCCTCTCCTGTCATTCCCCAAATCTCTGGGTTGCATTTTCTCCATCTTCTGAAACAGCCACCATCCACTGTGTCTTCTTTTCTTCATACTCAATTCTACTTTCATTAGTTATGCCTTTCCCATTTATGTGGGCCATTAAAAAACCACAAAACAAATTCCATTCTCACTCTTTATATTAACTCTCCAAGATTCTTGTAACTGAGACAGGAAACTGTAGCTTATAAGCAGAATGTATGGTCTCACTGTTCTGGAAGCAAAGATCCAAATCAGTGTTTGAGTAGGGCCAGCCTTCTTTGGGGGCTGTTTCCCCAGCTCTCTGTAGTTTCTCACTGTGCTACATTATTACAGGGGCCACGTGACATTCTCCCTGTGTGTATGGCACTGTGTCTAAATTTCTCATTCATCAAAACAAAAGGAAAAAGAAAAAAAAAAACATTCAGGCCATGTTTTTGTAGCAGCAGACACTGCAGGGAAATTGTTACATTTTTAAGTCTCTGCTATTTTCCTTTCTTGCTTTTAAAGCACTTATATTTTAAAAGTATGTTTTCCCTTTAGAATTTTGAGATCTGTTGCAGTGTCTCTTCAGCACATTGTCGGGTTCCATGGTGAAGTCAGGCACTGGCCAGTGAGCCAGTATAAGCCACAGCTGCTTAACCTGCCTGCTTCGACACACACATCTTTGTTGTAGCCTTTTATTGTCACGAGCCTGTTGAATGGCTATCGTGTGCTGTTTCCTTTCTACTGTCTTTACAGAAGCTTCACTAAAGTTACTCTGTACATCTGCCAAAATAATCATTGCTCCTCTTACGTGTGTTGTCCATGAATACAGAGGCTGGCCTCTTCTGAATCCTTAAACAGAAGAGGACTTTTCGCTTATTTGAAAGCAGAATTTGGGACGCTCACTCTGTGTTGAATTTGTTCTCTGTGCTGCAAACATTTAAAAATTTTAAGTCAAGAGCTACTGCTAGGACCACCTCTGTAATTACTGCCTTTTCCACGCTCCCTTCTCGGGGCTCTTTCAACTTCCTTCTGCTTTGTTCTCAAATTGGTGTTCCACTTAGCGGTGCTTCCTGCTTGGCTCTCTTCCTCCTTCTCTCAGTATTCCTCAATAACCTTTCTCCATTTCTTGAAGCTTCTGATTTTAGAACAAATGTGTAGGTTTAAATTATAGCTTTTGGTGCCCAAGATACAGTGGTGAGATCTCTTCTGGGCACACAACACTAAATGATGACAGATTACTTGAACAAAAGGCAAACTCTTTAAGGGACGTGTATTCCACCAATGAGGACACCTAGGCCCAGAGCAGTGATGTCTTCTCTCTGAAGAACCCTGAGGATGTGACCTGGAGTAACATTCTTCTCTCTCTGAATGCATAGAAAGCAATACTCGGAAGAATAAGCAGCAGCAGGGCTTCCGTTTGGGTCTCTCCTTCATTAAAGAGGTGCTTGCTTGACAACCATTCACAAACCCAATAATCAATGATCAAATCTAGTTAGGATGAGAACTATCTCACATATTCACATCAAAAGTCACCCTGATAACTGGCCCCATAGCTCTCTGCCCATGAAATATCGATATTTTCATGAACATTTTAGAGACACATTTGCAAAGACATTTTCGCTGGACATGTTCAAATATGCAAGAAGACTCTAAACAGCTCATCTAAAATCTTAACATGGAGTGTGCAGTATGAAAATGCTATAATAAAACTTATTTTTTTTGCAAGGTAACTATTAAAGTTAATAAAAGACATCTCCGGGGCATAGCCAGATAAGCAGAGTCCTCCCTTAGAAGGAAAACTTCTCTTTGTAACAGATGGAGACCATCAACGAAAACCACAACCAATAGGAATGCAGAGTTGTGGAGCCTAGTTCAAAACGGTACCTATCACACACAACTCCAACACCTAAGGCTCAGGGATCGGAGCAGAAGAAGGGGTGGGGAGATTGTAAGGACCAGAGGTTGGGGAGTTTTCTGTGAGGTTGTGTCCTAGAAATGTCAGAAGCCACACCCATGAAGTCTCAGCAGTATAGCTGCCTAAACAGGACCTGAACAAGAATGGAACCAATAGACAACCAAAATGGACAGGGGAAGCTCATGAGGCTTCAACCCTAGACAAAGAACTACAGGCAACTAAGGAATGCTGAGAGCAGGAGAGTCTTCCTCAGAGAAGCCCTTCCAAGTGGTTACCCAGCACCAAATGGTCAGCCTTGAAAACATACACAGAAGTTAAAATTATAGAGACTGAGAGGTTATAATTATATATTTAGGAAATTTTATATGCATGAAATCACACACACACACACACACACACACACACACACATACACATCAATAAGAAAAAGAGGCCATGAATCTGAGAGAGAATGGGGGCACATGGGAGGTTATGAGGGAAGGGGAAGGAAGGGGAAAATAGTCTAGTTATATCATAATCTCAAAAAGTAAAACTTATCTTTAAAAAGTTAATGGTATAGGGGCTGAAGGGAAGGCTCTGCAGTTAAAAGCATGTCTCCTTGTGTAGAGAATCCATTAGTTCCCAGCACCCAAGTCCCACAGCTCACAGGCACCATTAGCAACAGCTCTCGAAGACCAAACCCTCTTCACTCCTTCACAGAGACTGTTCTCACATGCTCACACGCGCACACACACGCACGCACGCACGCACGCACGCACGCACACGCACACGCGCACACACACACACACACACACACGCATGCATACACATAATTTAAAATGACTTTTAAGAGAGATTAGTAAAAGAAAGAAAAATGAGTGTACATGTGTTTTCTGAGGAAATAAACTTATCATTTGTGTTTTAAGGATCAATATGTGTCTTTCAGAGGTGACAAGTTATATCGAGTCAATCTAAATCCCAGAGAGAGCTTGCTCAGCTGGAATATCAGTCTTTCTTATATCTTACTTTTCTTGAAAGCAAAATAATGGAAATAAAAGACAAAAGTGACATAGAGGTATTCTAATTACCCAAAAGCATAATATTTAGAATTCATCAGGACAATGTATCTCAGGGCAGAGCGTTACACAGTGGAAATAGCAATTACCATGTTTCTCCTGAAAACAATAAAAATTACAGAAATTCAAATTAGATGACTCTAATTAAGTCAGATTTTTATTATACACAGTTAGCTTCCGACAAAATAAGGGTCATTTCAAACATCTTTCACATGTTTAGCATGCTTCTATTTCCTCATTTCTTTCACGTGGTTTGAATGCTTCCATTTCTTCCCAGTGATTCCACCGAGCAGACATCAAGATTCTGATCAGAGTTAACCAAAGAAACTGTCTTACTAAAGCACTATAGTGGATTAAATATTTTTTAATGGAAAGAACAGGGATATGCCAAGACAGACATAAAAATGGAGGAGAGATGTATGACAGACAAAGACGAGTGTGTAGAAAACCAGAAGAGTGCAGAATGACCTCAGTGCGTGCCTTACGGTCAGGTCAAGCAGAAGTGTGTCAGGTGCAAGGCTGCAGCAGAGGGGAGGAGCCATTGACTGTGTAGAACGAGAGTGACCATACACTCCAGCGCTTACATCATGAGCAACTCAAGTATATATTATACCCACCCCTAGAAAAGGTCACAGATCATTTCCATTTTAGATATGAAAATTAGGCGCTTGAAATATTTATAAATTCTCATTTAAGATTTTTAAAGAAAAGTCTTGTAAGTCAAAACAAGGACTATTATTTTTCTTTCTTGCATTATTGGTAAATATGCATAGATGTTTTAATATGGAGATACCATTAAAATATATATGATGGTTTTCAATTGGGATGTATATTGAACATCACAATAAGGGTTTGAGATCTATTTGGCTACAAATTTAGAGCGGATAGTTAAAACACCTTAAACATAATTAACTTCCTGGCAGCATACGTTGTATCAAGAAGCAATGAAAGAAATATTAAGGATAAAATCCAGGAGTTTCTCTGAGGTTCTCAGTGAATCATCAAGAAAAGGGCCTGGAGTTTTATTATCAGGAAGACACTCGGCACCAGGCTACACAAAGCACGATCATGCTTTGCGAGGGAGGATGACTGCAGAACAAACCTGCTTGTTGGGCCTGATCACCCAGCTGCAATTCACTGGAATAAACTCTGGGAAGGAAAGGCTAGTGCATGCCCGTGTCTTGATTGAGTTGATACTTGTTCCACTTCTGACTTCTATAGCACAAACAGTCATCTCAGACTGGTGTTATCTTTTCTTTGTTGTGGCCTGTGAACCACTTGATTAAAGAAAGCAGTGTCTCACCTCTGTGCTGGAAACACAGAAAGGAGCTGACTCTGCACACAAACCATGCCTTTCTTTTCAGTCTTGCAGGGTCTGGGTCTCATTTGGAAGGATTAGGATTTACACAAATAACGCAATCAGGGTGACAAAACCCAAGGTTCTTTGTCCATATCAGAGAGTAGATCGGACTGTTTCCTCAGTCATATGCTTCATCTATAGAGATTGGTTTTGCTTTGAGTTTTTTAGTCTGGATATAGACGGAGGGGATCTATCCTGATACTATTTAGAATTGTAAGGAATGTAATTAGTAACTCTTATTCACTATGGTGAGAATATAGATGCATCTGCAGTCTATATGTCAGAGTACATTCCTGGTGGATATTAGAGGACAATATACAAACAGCGTGCATCTGCTTTACTGAATCACATTCACTTAAGTCGGTGCCAGCTGACTTCCTTCCTTCAATCCTCTAGTTAGCCATTCTCAATAATCTATAACCAGAGTATGTTCCATCTACATGAAAACCTAGAACAATAAATCTCTTTGTGTCATAAACATTTTAGACTCCATATTTAAAGAAGGGGTATGGATAACAGATAAGCAATTCCAAATTAAAATCTCAGTCTTGGCAAGATGCTTGTGGTGAAAAACAGGGTGTGAGACTCCAGTTTGAGTAGCTGTTTGCCAAGCTTGCCTTCCGATGTGGCCTAACCCAGGCTCCAGACCGTCCTAGTTCAGTCCCCCTCAGGGTGATGTGCCTAAGACTGAGGCTCTCCTCTCATACCCTGTTGCTCAGAAACAAGTGTCTAACTCTTAAATATAACCCCTCTGCCCCACCCTGGTAATTTCCCTCCAGAGTTCCTCGTTCAGCTGTCCTGCCTCGCCTCCCACTGCCTGCCAGTGTCACGAGGGGAGGGATCTCTGCTACTTTTTTGGTTCCTTTGGTTGCTCTCGTGAATGGCAAAGGTACAAAAATAAGTGGAACAAATCTCTGTTAATTTAGATATTTTTTAAAATTTCATAAGATTCACTGCTGATATAAAAGAGGAACACAATCAATTATTGTTGTCCTTGTAACATTTATTTTTCTTGAGCCTGTCTCTGTTTTCACGCTGGAAAAAAAAAATGTCTCCAAAAATTTATGGCATCAAATTTGTGGGAAAAAATTCTTTCTGATTTTTATTAACATCTATTAATGAACAGAGCAGAGCTTCTGGGTCCTTATTGCCAAGATTTACAAAGGGATTCCACCAATTATTTCACTGGCTTGCTCTGTCTTAAATGAACTGTTTATTCTGACTCTGATGTCAATTCTGAAAACTACTTCCTAGCCAAATGTTTTAGACACATGAACGGATTTCATATTCTTGGATTTTCCCCCAAAAATAATAAAAGTATACTAACATTCTCTTTAAAGTGCCCTAATTAGTCCTAAAATCTTACTAAAGCTATATATTATTGACTAATTGTGTCAGACTTCATGGTGTTAGATGATATGTTGATGTTCTATATTAGTTCTAAAATTGGATGAATGTTTCTGATGTGAGTGGTCCTCAAATACTGATAGGAGAATCACACAGTGTGCATGTGATAAAGACCCAGTTCTTCAAACCCCAGACTGAACCATATCCAATTAGGATCAGGCCCAAGATTTAACAAGTACTTATCTGAGAGCAATATTTTAAATAGCCAACTACTAGGTGTAGCCTGTGGAGGGAAACCATGGATCTCTTCATTACTCCTTCCTGTTAGTTGCCCAATAAGTAGTTTTTGTTAATGATTATTAGCACTTCAATAAATGTGAATTGTTTAGACTCATTCTATGAGAAAATATTAATAAAGGGTGGTAACAAATAATTTTCATAATTGTTCAGTAGGCATTTACTGCACACTAAATTGTACAAATAGAATAAGATGCTTTCTTGAGCAGTATATTTAAAAGCACTACTAAATACTTCAAAAAGTATAAATAATATCCATGCTAGAGTGAATAGTGAATAATATTTAGATTAGATAAATTAATAATAGAACACAGGTGAGGGCCAGTGTGCATATGAACGATGTAATGCTTAAAATAGTGTCTCTCATATTTGAGGAACATCAGAATCACCTAGTGGGGTGATTAAGCCAAAGCTGAGCCCAACCCTCAGGGTGCCTGATGCCACTGCCAATGAAAGGACCAAAGACCTTAAATTTCTAATAAGTTCCCAGGTACACTGATGCCCTGTTCAGAGGACCACACATTTATAGATGTGCTGTATAGAGGCTGCAAACTACTGATGCAGAGCAAGTGACCAGAGGTACCATGGGCCATCAGGGTTAGTAGAGAGCAAGTGACCAGAGGTACCGTGGGCCATCAGTGTTAGTAGGGAGCAAGTGACCAGAGGTACCGTGGGCCATCAGTGTTAGTAGGGAGCAAGTGACCAGAGGTACGTGGGCATCAGTGTTAGTAGGGAGCAAGTGACCAGAGGTACCGTGGGACATCAGTGTTAGTAGGGAGCAAGTGACCAGAGGTACCGTGGGACATCAGTAGATTTCAGGATGCTATTAGCTGTGGAGTTCTGCTCATCATCACCCCTTTGATAAGATCCCCAGAACCCTAGTCTTTAAAAACAGATAGGAAGGATGACTACTCATGGAAAGGGAGGCGGCTATGGTTTATGGAACATAGTTTTATACATGTTCCTTCTACATGTACACTGAAGGGTATTCTTCACCTACACAGTACCATAGACAACTGTTTTGAAAACCAAGAAAAATAAATCCAAGGAAGGGGCCAACATGCCAAAATTACACAGAAATTTCTCGAAAGATGTAATTATAGTCTTCTCTTAGTATGTGATGGTTGAGTGAGGAAACCATTTTTAACTACTCACTACGAATACAAAGAAAGTCCAGAAATCAAACTGACATAGTGTTTAGAGCCCACACTTTAAATCTTTCTAGATTGTTTACAATAACTAATACAGCACAAGTGCCAAAAAACTAGCTATCACACCACATTGTGTAGAGACTGACGACAAGAAAAGTTCTGTAAATGTTCGGTACAAAAGTGTTTTTGAATACTTTCAGTCAGTCATTAATTACATGTATGGATTGAACAGTTGTGAAGGACCAATTGTGCTTGGTGCCTTTATTTTGCTAGTTTTGACTGTCTAACTTTATATTTCCTCCTTTACCTTGTACTGTTATTAACTTTCCATATTTCATGGCCAAAACTAAATCTGTATCTGTTTAATGACTATGCTGTTGATTCAAATTATGAACTTACCCAATTAAATCTGTGGTGAATTACTGAGTTTCTTGTGAGAAATGTGCCATTTAGAACAACAGTTATTGAAGACAAAAAAAAAATCCCTTAAAAATCTCTGGTCAGTTCATCTTCAGAACCTTTGCGTTCTTGTTAGCCCATTACAGAGGCCCTCTGAATTCCCACCGTGGTCAACCGTGTTTGCTGTTGGTTCCTCCTCATCTTCTGTTTCCTGTGATGCTTAGGAACTTGGCTTCTAGGTTCTAAGAAAGCATTTCTTTGTAAAGAAGGCATTTGGTAGATCCTCCATGGAGAGGATGCTCTTCCCTTCTCATTTATTTATGTTCTCCTGTGAAAAAAAGAGAGAAAGTTATAACAGGAAGAATAACAACAGGCGTATGTTTCAGGTGTCCTGCTGGGGAAGAAGCCATCTCAGCTGGTCATGTGCGGCCCAGATGGTGCCCCACATCGGCACTGTTAGCTGGTCATGTGCGGCCCAGATGGTGCCCCATACCACTTTTGCTGTGACCAGGACTTCACTTGCTTCTAGAGAGTAGGTAGAAGAAAGCACACTTCAGAACACTGTCTGTCAGGAATATACATGCACTCATGGGATAAAGCACATGATCTGATTTCCTGAATTCACCATGGAGGAAATCCTCCACTGGAAAGTTACCTCTTTATCAACAATCAATTTAACTGAGTTTTGTGTTTTTATGTTTAATCATTATTATCTTTAAGCACGTAAGACAGTGTCTCACCTAACACTTATTTTGGGAAGGCATTAAAATTAAAACCCAGAAATCCAGGGTTCTAGTCACACATCCACCATTTAGTAGCTCAACACTCTGTTCCTCAATTGCACGTCAGTAAACAGGGACTCAGGCCTTGCTTTTCTACATAGAGTTTCAGTTGAAGCCAAATGCTACAGTGTACATATGCACACTTTTAAATTGTGAAGCTCCGTATGAATTGACAGCCATTAGTTCCTGTTCTTTAATAACAAAATTGCCTTTTTACTGTTGTAACATGTATTTGCCTCCTTTGCCAATCATACTTCTTAACAAAGCTTCCATAGCCAAAGTCTAGAACTCTCTCTAAGTGCTGCTGCTAGGGGAAATCTCAACATCAGCTGTTCAGTCAATCAATCAATCAGTAGAATCTGATGACGGGGTAGTTCAGTGGTAGAGTGCTTGCCTACATGCAAGGGGTTCGATCCCCAACACTACCAAAAATAATCAACCGACATGACAATACAACCCTGAAACAATCCTTAGTCATTGTTTGGTACAATGAATTCTAAACAATTATTTTGAGAAATGCTTTGTTCACACAAAATCCAGTGTAGAAACCCAGTGTGTGGTACAGATGGAGACAAAGCACCTCATGAAGGAGGCAGGGTTTTGTGGAACTTGCATCCACCTTCCAAGACTTCTCTTGTCCTTCGGGGCTCATTGGAACACTGCTCTTGAGGCCCACAGGTGAGGGGTCTGTTCATGTTAATAAGACAGCATCAATGTCCAAAATTTGCTGCTGAGCAAGTGCTGTTTGCAAACGAAGATTTCTGTTGAAATGTTGCCAACAGTAGGACTGTTGTCCTTTGAAGCAAGTGGTTTCTGTTTTCCTGATCAAAGCACCTTGAAAACTTAACTTTCGACGAGCACATGTACAATTGGCCACGGCATTACGATGGTGTAGAGAAGCTCTGGGGGTCAAAATGGGAGGGCGAGTGGACAAGACAGTCTGTAAGTTCATGAGGCTGAGGTAGAAGGGATTCAGTGTCAAATACGGCTAATGTATAATTTACAGGTGGAGAACTGAATCTCTTCATGAAACAACTGTAAATGCGTCAAACACACTTATCAACAGAAACAGTAATTCTCTAGCCATTCTTGACACTGAATCCAGATGGAGCATGTGTTGCTCTTTCTGTCATTTGCTTTAAGTGTCATTCAGTTTTTCAAATGATGTGGCTATTTTAGCAGATTCACTAATTTAAAATAAATTTTCATTTTGTTCACTGGACTGAATATTGTGATTTATAATTGAGCATATTAGAAATTATTTTAAAAAAAAGTATTCATACACCAGAATGAGGGAAAAATCTAGAAGCATACCAATCAATGTAAGTCACATTTTAACTTAAAAATAATTGTAAATATTCATGACACAAGTTTCAGAAAAAGGCAAGGTTTCTGAGTGAGCATATTGTTTAGTTTTGTATCTGCTGGTCCCAAAAGTAGTTCTCTAGAAAGTCACTGACTCCCCTAAGAAAGTAAGACAGGTTAACATTTTCTGAGTCTAACTTGCAACTAATCTCTCAGCTAAAGCCATCTGCAAAATCCATTAACATAGAAAAATGACTCTTAAAACTTAAAAAAAAATTAAATAGGGCAGTATAGCTGTGGTCTCTGATATTTATTTTAGACATATTTTGATGCAGGCATATCTATATCTCTTAACTTTAGGAACCAAGAAGCTGTAATGCTTTGAGTATTCCTCAAATATAACAAATACATCCTGAGATGATAATTTCATAATCTGTTAATAATTTTATAATTAATACATAATACTCCATAAATTATATTTTCTTCAAACAATAGTTGACTAACTTTTGTCCTTTGAGAAACTATACCAGGAAAAAGAGCAAGGTCACCTGAGAGCTTGCAGCTTAAAGCACAGCGAGCTAACTTATTTTTCTTTGCCAAAGTTTCAGACCCAAAGCTTACGTCTGTCAGACCAGCACAGGAAATCGCACCTGTGGAGAGGAATCGTCAGCATCACCCTGATTGAGGGCCGAGACCTCAAAGCAATGGATTCCAATGGCTTGAGTGATCCCTATGTGAAGTTCCGGCTAGGTCATCAGAAGTACAAGAGCAAGGTAGGTCTCTGTCGTCCGCGCTGTCACTGCTGGGAGGGCACGGACTGGCTGGTAGCCGGGCTTCAGGACAGGTGAGCAGTGCATGCCTTTGAAATGAGAACTCTGGAATATCATGTCGGAAGTGGAGCTGCTGGTCTGTGCCCGAGTGGCCTTGAGTGAGGAGGCACTCTGCTGTTCAGTCTCAGTGCTTCACCTATTACACAGGAACCAGCTCTCTGCACATTTGCGAAATCTAAGAGAAAAAGGCAACACTATCCCAGAACGAGTAGAGCATGTCTCCACACAGAAGTGCTGAGGGCATGGACCACACCAGCACTGCTGGCATTAGTGATACAGACATTATTTTGCATTCAGTGAAAGTCTTTCAAATTACTCTGTGTCATGTTATCCAATCCTACTTTGATCAATACAACACCAAAGGCATTTTAAAATTGTTTTTCCATTTTTGTTTAATCATATAACTTTTTAGTTTTATATTCTACTTCAATAAAATGTACAATTACATTCACATCTGTTCTTCCTCCCCTCCCAGTTCTGCCAATCATTTTCTTCTTCAAATTGATTCCCCAACTTGTTCCTCTCTTCCCTCCTTCCTCCTCCTTCCCCCCCCCCCCCCCCCCCCCCCCCCCCCCCCCCCCCCCCCCCCCCCCCCCCCCCCCCCCCCCCCCCCCCCCCCCCCCCCCCCCCCCCCCCCCCCCCCCCCCCCCCCCCCCCCCCCCCCCCCCCCCCCCTCCCTCCTTCCCTCCCTCCTTCTCTCTCTCCTTCCTTCCCCTCCCTCCCTCCCTCCTTCCTTCCTCTCTCTCCCTCCCTCCTCCTCCCTCTCCTCTCCCTCCTCCCTCTCCCTCTTCTCTCCCTCCCTCTCTCTTCTCTCCCTCCCTCTCTCCCTCCTTCCCTCTCTTTCTCCCTCCCTCCCTCCCTCCTTCCTTTTTTACTTGCTTTTCTCCTTTCTTTTCTTTTTATCAGGCCTCAGGCAGGCAGTATCAACTGCTGTGTGTCCATGATTGCCATGCCATATGTAGGACTCTTAGAACGTATTTGGGGAAACAAAGGGTCAAACCCTTGCTGTTGCTGTGAGTCATGTGCAATGGTACAGGTTACTTAATTTCTTTGTGTGTCAATTTCCCCTTCTGCAGAAATAGAACTAAACTAATGCCTACCTAAGCAGGTTATTGGAGAGAGTAAATGAAGGTATGGTAGATACACAAAGGGTTAAAAATACTTCTCTGATCATAAGTACCCAGAAATGATGAAAGCAGAGGGAAGAAGATTAGTGGCAGGATAATATTTTTAGAGCAACAATCTTATTCTTAGTGGTAATACATTAAGTAACATCAGTAACATGCTATTTATGAAACTAATTATAATGACAAAGACTCACTGACCATAGCTACATCTTGTTATGTCCAATTATAACTGCTTTCAGTTTTTAACAGCTAGCATTCATAGACAGCTTGGGCTGAGTACTCCCATCCACCCTGAATTACATAAAGGTCACACTCCATTTTTGTGAAAATTCCTGCCTTTAATGTACTTGTTTTCATAGATTTTTGGGTCAACACCCTGCCTGGTTCCCTTCTAGCCCAGAAAGTCTTCATCAGTACTTAAGGTAACTCAAAATATCACGAAACTGGTTCATTAACAGGCAGTGCATGTTGCTATCAGGCTGTTTGGTAATCTTATGGAGGCCCACATTGAAGATTTAGGCATCATTTTAGCTGGAAGAAAGTTATATGGGAAAGACAGTCCTAATATCCAACACTAAAAAGTTAGTCTGTTGATGACATGATAGAAAAGATGGACTGTATTCCCAAAGGCCAGAGGAGTTCATCTAAGCTGAAGAGGACATTGGAATTATCATAGCACCCATCTAGTACCATGCATATTTTCTACCAGGAGCTTAAGAACAAATTTTAAAACAGCTACTATTTCAAAAACTAGATATCTATGACCACTTCTGTCTTCTCTCAGTTAACACAATTTGCATGTTCTATTGGGCTTAATTTTATAGTTCTGCTCTTTAGATGTGAAATATGAAGCCCACTATGGACAGGTGTCTCTTTTGATCTTTCTGTCCATGATCTATGGCAGATTAATTTCAGATTGTGAACTTTAAAGTTGTCATTCATTTGCATTACCTGTGCACATCATATATATCATTGCTTTCGAACTCTTTGCATCTAAGGGCCCGTCTGTCCTACATTAAAAAGAGAAAAGGTCTACATACTACCTTATAACACGAATGGCAAGAGAAACAAATATGAGTGTGGCCTAGCCAAACGCTACACAGAATTTTATAGCACATCAGTATTGGTAACTGTGTTTATTGATTTACTGGGTATCTTCTCTGAATATTCAAAAGCACAAGATTGCAGTCTAGACATCTTTGTTGTTCATACAACACAAAGGACACACCTGTGTGCAGTCTCCCTGTACGGGGAGTGGAAGAGCACAGTGTTGCTAAATACGAACGGCAAAGTGAGCGAAACCATCCCAAATCTCCTTGTTTATCCTCCCGCTTCCACACAACTCGTCATCGGTTTCTCATGTGCTTTAAACACCAATGTGCACAGAGCGGAACTCTGGGAATTGTCATCTTCCTTTATTACAGGGTAACTGACTCTGTTCTTTCTTCAATCAGTAACTGTGATGGAAAAATGTTAGTGTCTGAATGAGTTGTTTCACTGACAGGCTGCCTTTTCTATGTATTTCATATTTCTAATCTGTTGTGTAAGATAGTCAAGGGTTTACTTCTGATTTTCTGATTTCTCTAGACACATCCGTAAGTCTACACAGCAGCAGAGATCCTGGAGGTTTAGTGACTAGTATTATGCATATACCACGGACGCCCTGGAATCTTGACTGAACTACTGCTCTTAGCAAGATTTTCTGCATAATGTCTCAAGTTGATTTTTAAGCGGTACTATTGGTAATGCAATAACTTTTTGCCTTTGCAGATTATGCCCAAAACTTTGAATCCTCAGTGGAGGGAGCAGTTTGATTTTCATCTCTATGAAGAAAGAGGGGGTATCATCGACATCACTGCCTGGGACAAAGATGCTGGGAAAAGGGATGATTTTATTGGAAGGTTTGTGCAAATCGGTATTGTATTTGCCTGAGAGATGGCAGGTTTTTTTTTTTCTGAAAGAATATATTCTTTAAATCTAGTTGTCAACAGTTTTGAAAGAAGGAAACATTCCATTACAATGCCACTTAGCACTGAAAACAGATTCAAAGAATGGCCAGTAGGTGGCAGCTTTGCCTAGTTGATAGACAGGCTATTCCAATGTACTATCCAGAATTTTCTCCAGATGTCAGAGTTATTGTGCACAGAAGTTATGGGAGTTGAAAAAGAGGAATTTAATCTGATATGGGACGCTTAGAGAACAAAGAACACGTTCAAGGATGGAAAGTGATCTCCAATAATGTTTGTTTTCACAATGCATATTGTAACCATAAAATGCATTATTTCCTACAACTCCCTACAAGCTTCCTCATAATCTCTTAGGAGTTCATAAATCTGGAAAGAGTTCCAGAATTTTAGAAAAGGAAGAACATAAGTGAGGCAGATCCATGTTAATCTGATAACACAGCAAAATGTGTTCAAAGGCTCGAAGGACTTTTCTCTACAAAGTTAAGGCTATTTGGGTCTACTACTTGAATGATCGGAATTGTGTTTTGATTAAAAAGCCTATTTTTATATTTTTGACAGTTACATATGTGCATTGTATCAAAATGTGTGAAAACTTGCCAACACAGAAAAAAATCACAGTGTATAGAAGAGTTTGTTATTTAAAAAAAAAAAAATCTTTCTTCGATGTAGTTCACAGGAATTCCAAGTCATTGAATTTACAATCCAAAGAGAATTCATACATTCCCAGAGTAAAAGGAATTTTAGTCTAAAAGTAAAAACAGGAATCCAAACCGACATTCAAGGCTCTTCATTTTTATTTAAATGATTCTGACACATCTATTTAAGCAATAGCTTTCACCATATGCATGTAATATGGGAGATAAAGCTAAGTTTCAGTTAACCAATAATATCTGGCTTTGTAAATGAAGTTGGGGGAACACCACTGTTATCTAGGAATTGCATTATACTTTAATTTTTTTGAAAACAGGGGTCTCTGTTGGACTTTGCCCCTCAGAAAAAATACTATTGTCAGAGTTCTCTGGAAGTCATTTTGTTTTTTGGTATCTACCAGTAACTTAAGTCACAGCATGCATCTGCCAGTCTGAGAAGCAGTCCACCATGGCTGTGTATTCGACTACATCTCCCTCCTTAGGCTGTGATCTCTCTCAGGGAGTTAGACTCTAGCTCTTCTGAGGACACTTACTTATTATTCATAGTTTAAGCAACAGTTCCTGTCTGGGTAATCAGATAACCCAAGTGGAGCCTGCTCCTTCCTTACTTTAAATTCAAACTATCTGGAATGAAGGGGCTATGCTCTAAAACCTGCCGGCCTCTGCTCTGGCTACTGTCAACGGAAAGGGTCAACATGACTTGTCCATTTTCTGTTTTACTGCATAATGACAAATATCATTTAAGCATTGCTTCCTGAGGGAAACGATTTCCAACTTTGGATATTGTAAAATGTCACCGCCCATTTTGTACAGGCTTTTCCCTCTTCCCCAACAGAAAACATGTTGGGCAGAGGAGGGCACATCTGCCTTACTCCACCTGGCTTCTGGGCTTGTTATGGTTTGTTCAATGTTTATTTTCAACATTGGGCTACATATTCTTTTGAATGTATGTTTTGCGAATGTAAACTCAATAGTAAGGCTAGTCTGTTCATGATAAAAGCAAGGCTGACTATCAGTTAAAGAAACATGTTCAAATCTGGAATGATGAAGCATGAATATTTTAGCAGTGAAGAAATGCCTTCCTCTATCCTCACTCAAACTCATGAAGTCAGGCTTCTGCCTCAGCTGTTTCCATCAGGCCACGGCAAATCCCAAGTCATGTGACCCGCTGGCCACCTTGCCTCACTCAGCAGCACAGAGGGAACTGGCTGATGGCTTCCTTACTTTGAAACAAGGTTTTCACTTGGCTTCCAAGATGCCATCGTCCCTCCTATCCTGTGGTCTCCTGTGAACGTTTCCTCCCTCACGCTCTCACAGAACAGTTCTAGAGCCAACGCTTCGGACCTGAAACCTTCCCTCCTTCTCTGCCAGCACCTCCCCCCCCCCCCCCCCGTGAGTTTACCCTTCCTGTACCACTCAGGACTGCCAACTGCCAGTGTTCTGGTCATTCTGATAACCCCCCTTTCAACCTCCATCCCCATATCCAACTTACTACTTTACTACTGGAATAATTAACATGCTTCTTCTATTTAGACACTCCAGAGTTAAACTTCAGCCTCCTGATCCCCAAAAGCTGGGTTTTCCCAGGTCTTTTGCTAACACTGAAAGTACCAGAGCCTCCTTCTTATTCTTTCTTTTTTCTCACTTTCATCAAATACACCAGCAGCCCACTCTTTCATCAAGGCTGCAGCCTAGATGACATGAAGATCTTCCATGAGACTTGCCTCTTAAAGAATCTACATACAGCAATAGCATCAGCAATGGGAGGAGCCTTCAATGCATGGACCTTTGGAGGCTCCACATCACCTCTATGGCTGTAACACCAGCCTGGCTAACCACCTGCTTCCCTGCAGACCATGGCCACAGCCAGTTCCTTCCACCTTTCTCTTCTTCTGACAGTCTATTCCCAATACAGTCACCAACACCATTTTTTTTTAATTTAATAAAGTTTTTTCCCCCAAATGTGCAGTCATTTAAGCCTGTTCCAGCCTCTTTCTCAGCAGCTGGGGGACTCCACCCTTAGCATTTCCAATGTAAATCACTTGAACCCTGTGGTCTTTACTAAGGGGCTGCTGAAGGGCTGCCTTGGCTAACTGAACCTTCAGGATCTTGGAATCTGTAACTGAGACCACAGTCAGAAGCTCCCTGGAAGTCTGTCAAGGGAATAATAGCTCGATGAGCCAGGGCACGGTTGCTGGGTTGGCCTCTGCATCCTGACCACTTTTTTTTCCTTTTTCTTTTTCTTTTTTTTTTTTTTTTTTTTTTTTTTTTTTTTTTTTTTTTTTTGCTCCTGGACATCTGGGTCTTTTTCTTTCTCACCTGGCTTTTTGATATCTTTACTTTACCCTAGTTGTTCTTAGCTGTTTTTTCAAGGCTCAGAGAGTGGCAGGGACCCGACAACTTCACTAAGACACAGGTTGTAAAGATCATTTAAAACTTTTCATTTAATCTTTTAATCATTTAATCTTTATGTGATAGGTGTCTATGTTTGTGCATGTGCCACGGCACACGTGAAGGTCAAAGGCCAGCACTGTGGAGTCTGTTCTCTCCTTCCTTCTTTGCATGCACTCCGGGGATCGAACTAAGTCCCCAGGGACACAGCAAGCACCTTTATTTATCGAACCATCTCTGCAGTCCCAAGAGAAAAAAGCAAAGACATAAATAAAATAATTTAACTCCTCCACTCAAAACCCTCCACTTGTTTCCCATTAATGGTCTGGTAGAAGCAAAGTCCTTGCTGGAGACTACTGTGCTCTGCATGGCCCCAAACCTCTGTGCTGAAACGCTGTTGTGTTTCCTCCTCTGCCTTCTGCACAGAAGCTGTTCCCCGTCACACTGGACCCTGCACCATCTGTGGCTCCTTTCTTTAAATCGTTTGCCTGCCTTGATTTTGTTCTTTTGTCGGCCTGCCTGGTAAAACGCTGTTTCCTTAGCATTCCCTTCCTCCCACCCCGCTGATATTTTACAGACACAGCCACCATTGGTCCTCCTTACTGTGTTTGATTATCCACTTCACTGTCCTAGAACACAAATTCCATGACTGCAGGGACATTTGAATGTCTGTTTACTGTAGCATCCTCAGAAAGTATGTGACACACACACACACACACACACACACACACACACACACACATATATATATATGCTCAATAAATATTCTTTAATTTGAAAGCAAACATTTGAAGCTTGATTTAATACTGGTAATTATGATTATTCATTTTTTTAAATAAAGAAGGATCTGATACCAGATGCTTATATATTATCAATATGACCATGATCTGGTGGAAGGCACAAACTTCAAATATAATTATGGAAAAATGTATGGATATTATACAAAGGAGAAAAACTAGTGAGTTAGAGTATAAAGGTGTCTCCATAATGCCTATGCTTAAAATGCTAAACTAATATATTTAGGAGAAAAATTATTCTATATATTATTAAGATTATTTTACCACAACATTTTAATTGACATATAAAAGTGTACCTATTTTTAGGGTGTCATGTATATAAAGATATATCTTGTGTTATGTTGAAATCAAGGCAAGCATATATAAATCCTTAGGAGCTTACTGCTGGTGGGAACATTTACAATCCTTTCATGTAGATTATGCACGTAGACAGAATATTGTTACCTAAAGCCACACTCTTGGAACACAGTACACCAGAACTGCATCTCATCCTGACCAGTCAGTATTTCCTGATCCTCTATCACTCTGTTCTTCCAAGACTTTTGATCCTCTAATCTACTTTTAACTTTTGTGAAATCTGCCTTTTTAGACTCCATGTCAGTTAGATCAGGGCACTAATTATTTTTCTGTGCATGGATTATTTCACTAGGTGAAATGATCTCCTGTTCTGTCTGTGTAGCCATAAATAAGTACATTCCATGCTTCTTTATATTTTGGAAAGTCCTAGTATCAAAAACAGAATTTCATTATTTAATCAACAAATAATATTCTCCTGTGAATATGAATTACATATCTTTTACCCATCAGTTGATGGATAGTAATGTTGTGTCCACTTCATGGATACTGTGAGCATTTCTGCATTAAAAAGAAAAGTAAAGAGTCTGAAGTATTTTTGTATTTTTTTCCTCAATTGTTTCATGGTTTTAGATCTGCTATTAAAGTCTTTCATCTATTTTGAATTGGTTTGTACACCTGAGGAGAGATCATGGTCTGGTTTCTGCATGTGGATATCCAGTTTTCTTAAGACCATTCCTTGAAGAGTCTGCCTATGCTCTGCTCCATGTTTCTAGTGCATTTGTTGAACGTCCTTAGTTGTGGATATTTCGCTTTACCTCTAGGCTCTGAACTCCACTCCTTTTGTCTAAATGTCTTCATTAGCTCTGCGATATATTTTGAAGTTGGGTAGTATAATGAGTTCAGCTGTTTGTTTGCTTGAGAATGCAGGCTCTTTGTGAAATGTTGTTCATACCCTGATAGAAACTACATTGTGTCTGGAAGTCATTTTGTGTAGAATGGACATTTTTAAAAATTAATTTATTTATTAAAAATTTCATTTATTTTACCAACCATAGTTTTCCTTCCCTCTTCTCCTCCCATTCCTCCCCCCGCCCCGACCTCCCACTCCCACATCCACTCACCCCCCATCCTCACTCAGAGAGGGTCAAGTCTCCCATGGGAGTCAACAAAGCATGACATCAAATTGAAGCAGCACCAAGCTCTCCCCCTGTAGCATGGACATTTCAACAAAATGGATTATTCGGTTTATGAACCTACCTTTCCGTGCTTTTGTTCTAAATTGGTTCATTCTCAAATATTTTTACTTTTATAGCTATTGTAAATTTAGTTTGTTTTCTTTATAATTTTTCAATTAATTTGCTATTGGTAGATTGCAATATTACTGATATTTTTCTATTGATTTTGGATCCTACAATTTTGAGAAAAGTTATCTGTAATCTTTAATTGGCTCTAACAGTTTTCAGTGGGTCTTTGGGTCTTTGGGATATTGCATAAGTAAGATCATATCACATGTAAATAGCAACAGTTTGCCTCCATTTCTTCCTTTTGCCTGATTGTTTTGCTGGGACATTCAGTACTATGGTTGAATTAAAAACTTGAAAGTTAGAATGTACAGATTCTATAGAGATATCTCCTAGCATAATCCCACTCAGTATGACACTAACTATATGCTATTACCATAACATATGTTATATAACTCTATGGTTTCATTGTGCTGTGGTATGCTTCTTCTAGTACTGTGTTCAGAGTTTTCATCATCATGATATAGGGGAGTTTATACATTCTATTGTTTTATTTTACATAAAATATATCCACCAAGAACAGAGATCAGCCATGACATACAGATCAACATAGGAGGGCATAGAAGGAAAGCATGTACTGTGCCGATTCTGCTGATACAAAAAACAAAGGCAAAGTTGGTTAAGAGGCTGCTTTTGGCTACACAAGTGGGGTGACTGATCTACGGCACAAACCCAAGTTTCCTGACCTGAAAGTTCCTCCTCTGCCTACCACAGTCTGCATTCAGCATGGCTTCTGGACACCTTTGCCTCCTCAATAAAATAATCGGTCACTAAACCAATTTAGATGAAAGGTGGAATAATGTTAATCTACATGTCATTATTTAACTTTCTGGTCTTCTGCATTTTGGCAGACAAGAAAGACTGCCGCCTTTACGATAGTCAGCTAATAAATCCTCATGATGGTTACACTTTTATGCAGAGCAGTAATCTGAACAAATTGGTTGCTGACAGCTGAGGTAAATTGCCAAGAATGAGGGTTGTGAGAAGCAAGTTGCTTTTATGAATGTACAGAATAAGTAAATCCTATAGCATGCAAGTTTATTCAGTTGGAGTTATCCGTAATCCAATATGGCAAGATTTATGGTATAACTTATTAGGGTGCAAAGTGTCTTTATCTTTAAAGTGGTATTGATTTGGGGATATATGTATTTTAGGTTGGTGAATTGCTAGTGATGTTATTCATTGTATGTTATCAGGACCTTGGTGTTGGTACTGCCTAGTACATCAAAGTGTTGCCAATGTAGGCCTGAGTAGAGAGTTTAAGAAAAGTTTTATTAAATGATATATGATAAGAAAACTTACTATAAATTGGCTAGCTCTAGGCAAAGAACATGTTCCCCATTCTATATCACAAAACAACCCTATGACTCTGGAAAGGGTGAAAATGGAATAGGAGGTGAGCTCACGTGTTCAGGCTTAGCGTGGTGGAGGTGAACACTTGGGTTCAGGGTTAGCGTGGAGGTGAACATGCTTGTTCAGGGTTATCGTGGAGGTGAACACATGGATTCAGGTGTAGTGCGGAGGTGAGCACACATGTCCAGATGTAGTGCGGAGGTGAGTACTGTGTCCAGGTTTAGCGTAGGGAAGGAGGAAACCAGTCTTTGGCTTTGACTTTCCACTAAATTCATATTCTTTCAAAGTCTAAGATCAGTGTGTTTGCGTAGTCAACTCTATGACTCTGATTTGGGGCATTTGTTTGCAACACCAAAACTATAATGACTCTTGGTTCCTATATAAATGAGGAAGTAAAATCACATGCATTGTTAACTGCAAAGCACAGAGATTTGAAAAATAATGAGTTTTTTATTAAGTCATTTCATTTTTACTGATTTCCTAACTGAAGATTTGTGGAATGGGATATTTCTTAAGGATGATAAACATAATTTAAATTAATTTTAATCTTTTGTTCATAAGTTATTATTTCCTCCCAAAAGTTTTAAATTTGTGCTTATTTCAATATTTCATAACTAATGGGCAAAGTTTCCATTATAATTTCTGAGTACTACTACATGTAGTTTCAGTAGTTTACCTTCAAGGCCATGAACAGGGAATTTTACAAGTTTATGGATGTATGCTCTGATAGAAAAATCTTCCCCACACAACTGAACCATGGTAATTTTGGACAACAGGTATTCAGCTTTGTTTCTTCTCATTTAATATTTGAGGTGGAGATAAGCTTCTGAACAATCGTGAACTTGGAAACAAGTCAGTGGCTCCATGCTGAGTTCTCTTCATTGCAAATATTCCAAAGTATGAGCCATACTGATTCATAATATAAGAATCGGTAGTATTTTACAGACTATGGATTAGAGTAATATAAAGCAGTTCTCATACATTAAAACATTTTTAAAGCTTCAAATAACTTACTGAATACTTGATTTTTTAAAAAGTCTGTAAAACTGTTGTTTTTCAAATACCTTCCCCCAAAAGAAACCCTAGAGATTGGTCCTCTTCTTTGGAAGGTTTATTTTTAAATATCTTGCGAATTATGATGGCTTCAAAGTATCTTTAGATAGTACTTCAGGATATAAACTATACTTTGAAATTCAATGTTAAAGAAAATTGATATAAACTTGTGTTGCAAATGTTCTGCTTGATAATTTGGACTGTTTGGGCTGAATTCTCGGGAGGTCTGGTTATCCCCAGTGATTTGTGACTCCTGGTGTCTGACACACACCGTGGGTAGGACTAGAGGTGTCAACACTCCAGACTTTTAGCATAGATGTTCTCTTGTGCATGCTCACTTAGCATTGCCTTCAACCCACAGTTATTTAATAGAGATATTTTTAACTTAATTGTGCATTTTGTGAGACTTAGCTTAGTTAAACTAGATTTATATAATTATATAATTCTTGAATCCACAGGCTCAGACCTGTATAAGTTGGAGTTCAGAGCACACTAGTGCCACTGTCCATTAGTGGTGCTTCCATGTCTTCCCCATTATACATTTGGTGTAGGTCGATGTGTATACCCACCATGGGGGTGGGAAATGACTTCAAATAGTTCCATCTCCCACTTGTGCCCTGGAGACTCATTCCGACATACCAAGGGTGCTAACCACAAGGTTGTTTTACCTGGGAAGAGACATTGACCATCATCAATTCAAGAGTAGCAGAGGCAAGGCATGGGGAAGAAAAAGTGAGATGAACCCTGTTTTCTCCTCCAGTTCTCAGGGAAAAGGTCATTGAAGATGTATAATCCTTCTTTCATCAGGTTAAAGAATCCAAATATGCATAATGTATGGTATATATTCGAGTTCTGATACAGAAGTTAGGAAATATGATTCAAGCTCTTTGATCTCTGAACTCAGATTTTTTCATCTTTTGGAATGCATCAAAATGTCTCTGAAATCCCCTTCAGTGTTAATTCTGTTTTGACTGTTATATTAATTGATTGACTGATTAATTGGTGAGTTGGGTTTGGGTATAGATAGTTCAAAGTTCAAATGAAAGTGAAGGTGATAGTGTAACTAGACAGCACTTGTAACTTTCAATCTACCTTTTATTTTTGTGCTCTTACAGCTCTAGCTAAGAGAGGGCATTTTGCTCTTGAATTTCTGTTTGATAAGCAAGTAAGGCTGAGAGGAAGTGATGATGCTCACCTTTAGCCCCAGCATTCACTCGGAAGGCAAAGGCAGGAAGGTGTCTGTGAGTTTGAGCCAGCCTGGTCTATATAACAAGTTCCAAGGCAACCAGAACTACATATAGAGACCATGTCTCAAAATAAAATAAATCTCAAGCACAAAGAGCTTAAGTGATTTGCTTAACATCATAATACAAATGAGGTTTTCAGGTCAGCATTCTGAATCCCTGAGCATGTACTCTGACATCAAATAACCTTGTTCACATCAACACCAAGTTGGTGTGCACTTAGTGTTCTAGAAATAAAGATAGGAGAACCTAGATTTTAAACAGGTGACTCCTAGAAATCTGAGAGGATCTGATACATGAGTGAGTGAGTGAGTGAGTGAGTGAGTGAGTGAGTGAGTGAGTGAGATAAGTGTCATAAATAGGTCAAACAAAATGAAAGAGAGAGAGAGAGAGAAAAAGAGAAGAAGGGAAGGAAGGAGGGAAGGAGGGAGGGAGGGGAGGAGGGAGGGAAGGAAGGAGGGAACGAGGGAGGGAACGAGGGAGGGAAGAAATCAGATCACTTTCTAGGTAGATGAGACAGAAGTTCAGAATGAGCATTAGGCATTAATTTTTGCCTTACCATGATGATGCCCTGTTGCCACACGTCACTCTTTGGCCTCTCTGAAGTAACATTTCTTTGTAAAGAGTTTAATATTCTCAAAGCACTAAATAGAGTCTACATGCTATAGAGGACAAGATGTTACCCCTCTCCTACAGATGCTTCAGGACATGAAGAACGACAACTGAAAGGTTTTTCAATAGGGTTATTAAAAGTTAGCCAAGCAAAGGTAGGTAGACTGTTATCTCATCCAGACCTCCAGAACCTGGTGAAAAATATGGGTAGACTGGAGTGGCACAATGTGGCATGGACAAGTCACACACAGGCTGATAACAGCTTCCTGAGGGCACTGTCAGATTGCTGGGGATATTTCTTAGGAAAGGGAAGCAGGAATAGGGATATAGTCAAGTTTTTAGCATCCAAAATTGGGAGTGTGTGTAAACTGTATCAGCACATTTCACCTTAGCCTGGGTTCTCTAGAAACAAACTCTGAGTCAACAGTTTGGTGCTGCTGATTTACTGGGAGGTGTGTTCCCAGAAAGTAAGGTATGAGATGATGAAGAAGAAGGAGCCTTGGCAAACAACACAAGGTAATATGCTGCCAAGCTGTTCACTGTCTTCTGTGCATCAGGGAAAGGCTGCTTAGGATGTATATGTACATAGCCATCTGCAGTCAAGCAATGTCAGATCATATTTTGAAGTAGTCTGTCAGAATGAAAGAGGTATCAGAAGTTATCTTCCCACTTCCTGTTCTACTGATAAAAGTTCACTCCACAGGAAACCAACCTCTTCATGTTTCATTGGGGCTCCATTGACAGGTTCTGAGAGCAATATTGCACTCTACAGTGTGGCTTTGCATCCAAATGCAGACGTGGCCTTAGAAGCCAGAAAGTCCAGGTATGTAGAAGCTAGATCTGGATTGGCAGTCACCACTGCCAAGGAGAGGACCCAGTCCACTTGGGCAAGGGAAAGATTACAACTTGTAGGAAGAAGAGCTGTGAGGACTTGGGTACAGTCACTAGTGGGGGTAGTGGTGTGAAGAGCAGCCTTTTGGGGACACAAAATCAAAGTCACATCTTAGTCACAGCAAGTAACTGAGCCCCAGGAGATCAAGTCTCCTGGAGAATCTAGGGAAGTAATTATGATATTTTAAATATGTCTTCAAACCAAATGTGTATCTCCCTGCTAGAAAGCACATGTGAAGTGTTTATCTTTGAGCCAAAGGGAAGGGTTTATAGCACCTTCCTTTGTCATTCTCCTCCATGCTGACATTAGAGGCACCCAGTGCTATTGCTTCAATACGGGATGAAATTAAATTATATAGATTTCTTCCTACACAGCCTTTCGAGGGTCTTTTGCTTTGTTTTGCTTTATAAGATGGATAAGGAATAATATTTCATTACCTATAAGATAAACTTGTTCTTTCAGGATTTTAGTTTGTAGAATTGTGAAGAAAGCAAGACACAAGTGTAAACATGGATAGAGTTATCACAGATTGTGAGACTGGGGATTCTCAGAGTTCATCTAGTTCAAGGAGCTCATAAGTGCTGATGAGAAAAGTGAAATTCAAGAGGGAACGTTGTCTTGGAAAAGGTCATACAACTAATTAGTGGGAACAGAGTCCTGGAACTAAGGAAATGACTCTGGGCTCTTCATCCCTGTCAAGTATTTTTGGAGTTCATGAATTTACATTACTGCTTTTAAAAAACTAATTTCATGTTTTCATTTTTGAAAAGCATTCCTTACATGCCTAGGTCCCCTGGATAGTCGCTTACTTCTGTAGTTCATCTGTGATGAATCCTTTCCTTGTGAGGGATTTATCAGCACAGGTGAACCACATACAAGCCCTTCAGCCCACACCAATTAGTGCTATATTCACAGGGTAGGTAGTAGACTATGCCACAAGGGTTCTGTCTTTGTACATATTTGTTCAAAAGCTGAAAGAGAATGGAATTTTTTTCTACATCTGATCCCAGAAGTCATTTGATTTAATACTCAGCAATGAAGTTGTGATACAAACTTTATCTTCAAGTTAACAAGACAGTTTGGCTAAGTTATAGCAAAAAAAAAAAAAAAATTGACATTTAAAGCAGCATCGTATTCCTGAGCAGAATTTTAGATAAATAAGATGTCTGAGGGACCACAGTGAAAACCTCCCATGTTTTAACATTGAACTCTCATGTCTAGCATATTATTGTTCTCTATATTAAAATCAGGACAGTCAAAATGCTCAAACAATGCACATGGTCCTTCCTGTGAGCATATTCAATACTGAAGTTTCAGTTGGTGAACGGAAAACATTCCTATAAATTTATCTTGTTTACATTTTACTAGTGCCATACCTTTGAAATTTTCGTTTGTGGAATGCTCTTATAAGAACAAACGGCTTTCTTCCCTAATTTGTACATAGTTTAAAACATTGAAATAAAAACAACACAATTCTATACTTGGAATGGAGATGTTTCCTGTAATGGAAATATCTGGTCATCTCTGAGAACCATTGGTAACTGCAGGCCTTCCTCCAAGAATGCAGTTCCTCAGCAACAGTCTTGGAGCTGAGAATGTTTAGGTCTTCCATTTCAGAGGCCCAGGGACTGGCTCTGACTCTGGTTGTTACTGTGTGTGTCCATTTAGGTCATGTGACCTTCCTGTTCCTCAGTTTTTCACTGGCATGTTGGAGATTGCAGGACTCACAAATCCTTAATACCCGTTGGAGCAGGGAGAGTAATTAAGTGAAATAGGCCAGCTACAGGCAGAGATGGTGAGAGTCGCTCATTCAGGGAATATGGGTCCTGTATTCAAAATTAATGTATTTAGAATTGAACTTTTATTTGGCACAATGCACACACAATCATATGCACATGCACAAACACACACACACACACACACACACACACACACACACACACACACACACACACTAGATCTATGGGTGTGATTCCATCTAAAAGTTGCCAGTTTGCAATTTCTAGAGGAAGTAACCTTGAGAGCCTTTGAAGCTCTCCTGTGGCGACTCTGAAAGGAAACTGGATCGTCTACACAGTCTGTGCAAAGTGGTCATGAGCTTGAAAGGGAAACGGCCAGAGGCTTGTGTGTATCCAGCGCTTTTCTGTGTATGACAGCACACATCCTATACAAGACGAAGGAAGGAAGGAGGGGCCTACGAGTGTGCGAGCAAACTGAGCTGGGGGTGGGGCGGAACAAAAGCAAGGTGGATGTAAGACTCCTGTTGGTCCCCACTGTACCCAGCCAACATTCTGTCTGGATCACAACCCCGTTCGGTCATCTAGTTCCCCTCACTCCTGACCCATTCAGTAAGGCCAGGCACTGCGCCAGAGCTGCAGAGGTCTCTAAAATCATTTCCATGTTCCTCCTTTCATGAGAGACTGCTTTTGACTGATTGTTTTTCATTGATGTGTTTTAACTTTCAGTTTACTGCGGGTGTTATTGAGAACTTGATTCTAATTACAATTAGAATGTTAGATAAAGCATTTGACATTGTGTGGGCTTTTTATTTTTAACTTTTTTTTTTAACCACTGAAGAGAATTAATGATAGTATTTTGAGTTGAATGTTGTATTAACAGAGTCAGTGAGGTTACTGGTATCCTAGCATTTTGGAAAGTGTATTCCAGAATTGTACAGACTAATTTCTAACTCTCTTAATAATAGAATTTAGCACATATCCTGTGTCTAGTCATAGTCATTGTTAATGCTGTGCACAAAATAAAAGTAAATGTCAGATTCCCATTCATTTTGTGAAATCTCATAAGAGAGATATTTGAATTCAGGTACAATCTTTGAAGACTTTAGATACTGTTATTATTCTACTATTATTTAAAGACAATTTTAAAACAAAGCAATAAATGGTAGAATGAGGAATGAAAAGGATTAAGCATTTAATCTTTCCCTTATAGGTGTCCTTCTCATTTATGATATATTGAGAATATTTACTTTGGTAATTGGCCATTTCTTAATTTTCACCGTATTTTTTGGTGTGTGTCACAGCACATGAGTGGGTGTTAGAAGACAGTTTGTGGGAATCGGTTCTCTCCTTCCACCACGTGGGGGCCAGAGCTGGAACTCAGACGTCCAAGCTTAGCAGCCAGCATCTGCACCCACCCAGGAGTCTCATCAGCCCCCTTTTCCTGTTTAAAGTTTTTTTTTTCCTTTATCCCTGTCTTCTCCCTTTCTCTCCCCCTCTCGGGTTATTAGCCTGATAGTCACTATATTATCTGCATCCTCACAATCAGTTGACATTTTTATGAAAAGACTGCAAGGTGTTTTAACTGTAAGAGTGGCACACGCG
Organism: Peromyscus leucopus; assembly: GCF_004664715.2. Lineage (NCBI taxonomy): Eukaryota > Metazoa > Chordata > Mammalia > Rodentia > Cricetidae > Peromyscus > Peromyscus leucopus. The sequence continues at coordinate 968,645 of NC_051076.1, read as the reverse complement.
GCGTGGCTTGCCGCATTGTGCAGCCCTGAGAAGACACATTTAGATTTAGTGAGTGTACCGTAAGTACAATTTCAAAGGTGTAAAACTTAAGCTCCCCACAGTGAAAGTTCTATTTGCTATTCAATGACATTTATGAATTGGAAGGAGGGATCACAAAATGGCAGCAGTGGCTAGTTTGCCTCCTCCTGAATAGGTCCGAGAAACCCCACCAATTCATGAAAACAGTATCAGAGGATATACTAATTCAACTTCACCTGAGTTTGTATCTTACAGGAAACAAGCAATTAAAAGTTCTACGATAGCCAGGGTCTGAATTTTGTGAAGAAAGGCAGTTGATCTTCCACTGTCCCAGATGGTATTTCTATTGCTTTGTCTTTCACGGGGCTCCAACAAACCCATGTCTGTTTGATGTGGTGAGAACGCCACTTGCTAATTCAAAACATTTGTTTCTAGGTGCCAGGTTGACCTGTCGTCCCTCAGTAGGGAGCAAACGCACAAGCTGGAGTTACAGCTGGAAGAGGGTGAGGGCCACCTGGTTCTGCTTGTCACTCTGACAGCCTCAGCCACAGTCAGCATCTCCGACCTCTCCGTCCACTCCCTGGAGGACCAGAAGGAGCGGGGAGAGATATTAAAGAGATACGTACGTATGCAATGAGCTTCCTTACAGAACCCATGTGTAGACTAGATGAGGTTGTACACAGTGTGCCCAGAAAGACAAGTGGATTTTGATTTGAGGAGCAGAGGGCGGGCCCACATAGGTACATGCAACCCTGCAGGAGCCTTGGCATCGCCTGCCGATGTCTATAGCTTAGTCATCTCCAGGATTTCACAGCACATTCTGGATTCTAAGGTTCTACCTTGTGATTTTTATCATATAGAGAAACTCTCCATAAAGGAACTCAAATTTATCCATCCCTTTAATATTAATCCGTGGCTCTGTTAGATTTCAAGTACAACTTGAAATCTAAAATGAGTTTATTGGCATACTGGGAAGTTGGGAACTACAGAGTGATGTTTACTGCTCAGAAAAACCTAACTGCATCCGGTCAGTATGCAAGTGAAATGCAATCAAAATGTAGCCCCCATCATTCTGACTGAATGTGAGGTGTGAGGGTGGAATGGAGTGCCAATAATCACCCTCCTCAAATGTTATGTCCTTTAAATAGTCAAATCTTCCTATATCCCAGCGACTTTGTGGGTGCATTTCTCACCATGTAGTTGTTGGGAATCACCAGAGGGGGGAGCCCTTGCTCCACCATTGTCTTAATGGAGGCTTGGAAAAGTAAATGCCTTGGTACCCATGAAGCTAGGGGAAGGCTTTTCCACTTCAAATCACAAAGCTTGTATTGTACAGTGCTGCCAGGTGTTTAGACGGCTCCTCTAGACACTCAGTCATGAAACCAAGCTCTGACTAACAAAGAATGGCTTTTTAAAAAACTATTCCTATTTGCTGACTGACATCCTTTCAATAACTGAATTTAATAAAGACGTACCTTATCAGGGTGTGCAGCTAACATGAAGTGCCCGTACGAATGCTCTACAATATTCTTCAAACAGATTAGCAGGATGTACGCCTCAGCAAATTTATTCTGGCTATCTCCACTGAATCAGCTGTCTGCTAATGCTTGTACAACTCATCCACCAATGGTATTATCATAAACAGTTTAATAGAGGTGACTTAGCAAGGCTAAATCGTGTATATTTTAAACCACCTAAGAGCCTAAGTTATTGTGTAGTATCTTCTAATATATAATTGCAATTATGAAAATTATTTCACATTTTGCTACTCCACCAAAAGTATATTCTCTAGTTACTAGAAATGAGCTTTCTGAATTAAAACTACCGTAAAGGAATTAATTGGTATATTAACATGAAAATTCATCTGGGCATTAACATTCTGTAGTTACTGGATCACTATTTTAATATTATCTCATGTATGAAGATGATACTGCTGTCTACATAATTAGAAGTAATCCACCTATTATTGATTGATTTTTTGTTGCTGTTGAATAGGCTTCCTTTAATCAGCTGTCTCTGTTCTGAATGTGAATACTTTGTTTTTTCATCTTTTCCAAAATGCTAGTTATTTCAATGAAATGTAAAATGTTATGTTTGGCATCTCAGCTAATTCTCAGGTTATATTCTGCCCAATGCATTAAAAGGTGAATTATGTTTAAATATGCTTTTTTTGTAACCTCAAATTTCAGGCACTGGTCTCCCTCTCCCTCTCGAGACACACTTGCTAAGAAGTGGTAATGCAGAACATTGAATGTGCTATATTAGTGTTAGCTCACAACAGTACAAGGACAAAGAGCAACCTCTTGGTGGCTTTAATGTATTTTATACTTTGTGTATTATGAAATGAATGAATTTTGCATGATGTCTAATATATACCTTGTTTTGATGAAACAGGTAAAGGGGATCACTGTTCAGCAAATTATTTCTGTGTTTTTTTCTTTAAAAATGCACATGGTGTGTGTGTGTGTGTGTGTGTGTGTGTGTGTGTATGTTTAAAGTGAAGGTTAAACTTGAGAATTTGATTTGGTTTGTATTTGGTGCTGGTCAGGGTAGGGAAAGTAATGAATTGCCCTACTCTGATATGAAACAGCCTTAGAGAATCTCGTCACTGCTCAGCACTGAAACCCCACAAATTAACCAGACATTCCTGAGTGAGCTACTATTTGATCACCACATTCTGAAAAGGTGGTTAATTCCATTTTCCTGTTCTTTTCTTCTTTGGAGGGGGGAGGAGGGAAGGTCAGTAGGGTCGGGTAGTAATGGGTAGGAGTCCAAGGGCTGCTGTTTGACCTTTTCAGAACGGGTTTGCTGAACCCATGCTCCTCCTTGTCACCGTTTAAAAACCAGAGGAGCTGGTTTAGAGAAGAAGTTGTTAGCATTCCATTTTTATTATGACATTTCACAGTCATCTGATTTAATGTCCCTTGACCGGATTGTCCACCGTGAGACGATGGGCTTGAAATGTTATTTAGAGCATTGATAAAAGGTGAGCGGCTCTACGATGACAGCAAGTCATAAGGCTGGTGGTGTGACATTAATTTTCTCCATAACAGAGATGGAATAAGACGTCATGGTGACAAGCTGTCAATCAGCTCTGGCCCCTCAGAGCATCTCTGTACCATAGGATGGGGTATTGCCTCTCCCGTAATAGAGCTGAACCGCGATGCTCTCTCTGACAGCTGCTGCAGCCATAGAGAAAATATATTATACAGCCTTTCATTAAAAAAATAAAGAGGACTCCTCTCCAGAGCATTTCAATCTCTTCCCATCTATTGAGGGCTTAGGATTCACAGCAGATCATGGGTTCCTCTGCTATGGAAATTTCTGGCTTCAAAAGCCATCCAGGTATTGAGGCCTTCTAAAATAACCATAAATAACAACACGGGAACACCCCTTGATAAAACGTTTCAAAAAATTACAGTTTTAAACTGGTATTTATTTGCTTTTTCTTTGAGTTCTTATTATAATCTATATGCCACTGGCCTATACAGTAGAAATTTGCAATAAATTGTCAAGTGTCAGATGATTGGAGAATGAAACCTTCAAACTATAATCACCCCTCCAAATGCAAAGCAGAGCCCCAGAATGGAAGTCCCAAAGATGGTGTGGCTGTGGCTGTTCCCTCAGCTTCCCAGAGCACAATGTTCTAACTGATGATATTTGCTTTAGTCACAAGAAACTTGTTTTAAATTGCTCCTGAAAAATTAAAGTGCTAACCCTTGTGATGAAACTATTCCCCATCATTAAGGAAGAATTCCTAGCTGGTTTAATGTATCAAGTGAGCTCTGAGATAAGTCCCTTCCCCAACTTTATTTGTGATGTAAGACACAGCGTACCTGGAAGCCTCAGAACCCTATCACTGCTGCTAATGATAAACTTTTGTTTTGTAAGAATTTAAAAAGAGAGACAGGTGCATTTTTACTAAATCTAATCAAATGAGCCTTAAAATAAATTTTTGGTGAAAAATAGTTGTTTATGATTAGAGATTAAGAGGTGGCCTTCCATACCGAGCACTGTTTTTACAAAGTCATGCTGTGAGATTACACATTTGCCTGTCTTTCTTCCCTTCACTGTACCAAGGTTAGAGCATCAGTGTAAATAATGACAGGCCATCAGGACTGATAAAGTTTGTACCGCAGAAGCCTCGCTTTGTGCGTACCCTCACACTAGTAATACACTGACGGGGTTGCTTGTATTCTAGCAATTTCTGATAGATAACTTTTTATGCAGAAGCATATTAAACTATCTTGTCATGAAACATTTTAAAGGTGGTGAGAAATTGTCTTTGATTTACTCATTAGAAGCACTGACATTGCCATAAGAAAAAAATATGAAATGTAAACAAAATGCATATCAATGCTCTGGAGTTTTATTTACCCACTCATTAGATTTCTAGTTCATTGTGTTGGCTTTCCTTCTTACCTACTTCAACTACTCTGCTTAGTAAGACATCACAATCAGTTTTTGATTTTTATCACCAGACTCTTCTATCAAAAACTCAATGGTTCTATACATTATAGCAAATACAAATATAAACTGAAGAAAAAATTCTCACCACCTTTGATTTGATTTGATTTATTGATTTGATTTGCTTTTAAAAATTGTCTCTCAAAATTTTTATAAAACTATGTATGTCTTTGAATGAACTATTAGCAAAGTCTTTAGAAAATTTCCCCCTTATCTAAGCACTAAGAATGAAATGACAGGAAAATAATTTGTTAGTGTTAACTTCTTGATAACTCCCTGTCTGAGCAGTGCTATGCAAGCACTTATATGAGTTAATATTGTTCATTATCATCTTCAAACTATCATATTTACAAATGAAGATTTGTGAGGTCCTTTAATAGAAGACATCAAGAGAAGCTATGGAGACATCTGCTTTGTGGCTTATTGCTCACCATCTACTGAGTGTTACTTGTAGGTAGTAACTGTGGTATTTTTATTTCAGAAAATTATTTATCACTAATTATACCATTGTGTGTATGCATGCGCACACATGCATGGATGTGCTCATGTACACATGCATTTGTATGCATTCCTGACATAGGAAGTATAATTTGTATTGAAAAAGCGCAAATGACCCTTTGACCCCTAAGAAAACATCCTGAGAAAATTTAGTATTTTATAAGCGTATTTTTGAGGTTTCTTTAGATTTCTTTTCCTAATGTCCATGTTTGGGTTTTCCAGAGCCCACTGAGGATATTTAACAACCTAAAAGATGTGGGATTTCTCCAGGTGAAAGTCATCAGAGCTGAAGGTTTGATGGCTGCTGACGTCACAGGTAGGAGCTGATGCAATTCCCCTACTGTATATACCAAAGGCGCGCCAAGTCTGCACAATGGAATAATCCAGCCCTGCATTTTATCTCAGTGGATCATTGAAGTCATGGGTGGAAATAGAAAGATGCAGAGTTGATCTCACATAACATTTGATAATCCCAGATGCCTACACAGTTCTATATTTTAAACAGTGTGATACACTAAAAATAAATTATAAAAATAAAAATAACTTCTGAATTATTGCCCTCCCAAAGTTTAATCAATGTAGTAGGAGTGATGTGTCCAGGCGTTTTCATTGTGGAATGCTGAACCAACAGAGAGCCATTTTCTGTCAGTCATCACCTGCTTTGCTCCCAGCATAAATACTGTAAAGTCAAACACTCGTGGAATACGTTATCTCACTCACTGAGAAGTTCAGCAATGTAATATTCCATCATGTGAATGCTTCATATTGCGGTTGCTACTGTAATTCCCTAGTTACACAAATTCTTCAGTATACTATAAAAGAAATTATGTATCTAAACTAAGTATATACATTACTTTTCACCCAGAACATAGGAGTATGAAAACAGCAAAATGAGTCATGTGTCTTCCCTAGTTTAGTATCATTGTTTATTCAATATATTAACAAATGAGATGATGGTGTTTATATCATCAAGATGCAGAGTTAATTATTTTGTTCAGAACTGTGACCATTCATTTGTCATTTAATTCCATAAGGATTTGAGGGAGGTTCATACCACCCATTGAATTATCTAAAATTGGATGGCAAGACTGTACTGACTTACCAGTTCCATGGAAATCTCACCATGCTATGAAACATTGGCTTATTATTTGTGGAAATAAGCATATCATTCTAAATGTTAAGCAAGATGGCCCTGATAAAGTTACAGACTTATTTGAATAAAATACTATCCTTTTCTTACAGTTCAGTGGTCTACAGATCAGTGTATTCTTCTTTAATTCATCCAGCAGAATTGAAAACAGATTAAAAGATAATTCCCTTCAAAATTAAATAGCAGATGTATGCTCCAAAATGGCAATATTTAAAATTTTCATATTAATATATTATCACTTGAGTATAATATGTGACAGATATAAAATGTTAGGGATTTATAGTTTCTTTGAAAAGATAATTGTCAACTCATTTGTAAACTGAAGACAATAACACTTTAAGATATATATATATATAGATAAATAGATAGATAGATAGATAGATATATATATCTGAGAATAATGCGTATAATAAAGCTATAATCTTTGAGTGTGAGCTATCTTAGCATTTGGTAGTAAAAAAAAAATGGTGAATGGTGAGTTTACACATTTTCTTTCTTAAGAACTTGGTTTCTTGTATAGTTATCAGTGAATTAATCTGTGCACAATAATTTCTTATGGAAAAAATCACATAACTATTATTTCAAACGCTTAGCTACCTGCCATTATTCAAGCTGAATGCAATTGTGTAAGTTTGTCTCCTCTTGGAAAGAAGCTGTCATTGATTTTAAAACTTCATGAATATGCAAACTAGGTTACCCTACTTGGCCTGTCTGCCACTATGGAAGTTAAAGGACATGTTCTTTCAAAGTTGGAAAAAATAGAGATATTTCTTTCCTAATGGGTCTATGTAAATCAATGTGAATAACAATGGTCTTTCTGCTGGAGATTCAGTGTGATATAATTTTATTTGATAAAGTGAACATTAATTTGAGGAATCCTGAATAACTGAATCTCAATTTTTTCCTTCAGTTTTACGGATATAAATCTAATGATTCCTCATTCCATGTTGACCTTATAATCTAATGGGCTCAGGACAGAACAAGAGAGATGTTGAACTATTCAGGGGCCAAGTGGATAATTTTGTCTTTGACCTTGTTCACCCTTGGACCTTCTGTGGCTTTTATGACATTTCTGATGGTGGCAAAAATTATGGACCATGTGTTTAAGTCAGAAATGTCTAAATATATTATTAATTTAAAAAGAAATATTACTTATGAAAATATGAACAATTTAGTGCACAAATAAGCTCTTTGTGTGCTTGCCTTTTCTTCATAGAACTTTGAAAAGTTGATGTCCCTCTTAATGGCTGATGACAGTCAAGCTCTGCCTAATGAAAAGATGGGGTTGAATAGCTCGTTCTGTCTTCCAGACTTCAAACAAGCACACATCTAGAGCTATGGTTCTCAACCTTCCTAATGCTGCAACCCTATAGGACACATAGTTAAGTTGCTATGGTGACCCCCAACCATAAAACTTTTTGTTGCTACTTCATAACTATAATTTTGCCACTGTTATCAGTTGTGATGTAAATATTTTTGGAGATAGAAGACTGCCGGAGGGGTCGTGATCCACAAGTTGAGAACTACTGATCTAGAAACTAGAAATGGATAAAGAGAATTTTAAAATCATGAGTAATTCTTTATGCTAAGCCACGAATATTTTCTGACTGGAACAAATGAAGCTATAGTTAGAAGATATTTGGCTTCAGAATACTTCTTTTCTACAGTAATCTAACAAGACAAACTTACACTTGACCAACTTTTATATATTTTTAAAATACTTTTAATCATTACAACATAAAGCCACATAAGCACAATTTTCAATTAATATTCCAACATTAAATGGGCACAGGGGAGAAAGACTCTGTAATCTTTTAAGTAGCCATCAATCTTACCGCTGTTACAAAGAATTTTTTCCTTTCAAAATGTAAAATTTTTCTTTTGTTACAACACATTCATTGAGAAACATTGTGATACTGTATTAACTCTGTGTGAATAAAGAGCAATTGAGACTCTTTGAATGAGTGAGTATAAAGCACAAATTACTTTTTAATGAAACCCTCAATTCTTTCCCTTTCCACAAAAAGCCTCTAGCCTTGTTCGGCTGAACACTACTACTACAGTAGGTCACTTCAGTTAAGCCCCTAATAAACTATTGATAGTCAAGGGTAGTTTTCTCTTCGGTCTCAATAGCCCAGTGTTGGACAGTGCACTTCAAATCATTAAGGTTAATACAGATTTTTAAAAGAGATTAACTCTGGTGGTTAAGGCCTCAATTTACAGCTCCCACACATATGCACACGTTGAGCACAGCACAAGAGTGGATGGAAATTTCAGTCAAGTTGTGGACAGCCTTTCACAGCCTGAGAAAGTGGCACTGGGATTTGAAGACTTGGTGCACTAGATTCTTCCAAGGGAAAAAGTTTGAGTAACTGAAAAATACTTCTAAGTGTAGCTTACTCACCTGCAGCTACCCAGCGAGAGGTTACTGCTTCTCTGTACTGTCAAAGCAAAAGCTGGAGGTCTGGTCCTGCTTTCGGGGCAGAATTCTTTCTGACATGAAATCACATGTTCCCTAAAACTGGCCAACTGGGGAGTGTGTGTGTGTGTGTGTGTGTGTGTGTGTGTGTGTGTGTGTGTGTGTGTGTGTGTGTCTTACAGGAAATGAAATGGTTTGGGTTTTGTCTTTTTCTTGCTCCTGGTTGTTCTTTGTCCTTAAGTAGGGCCTAATTTTTGCATGTGACAAGCATTTCAAGTCTTCTGTATTAAGTGAGACTGTCTCAGCAGAGTATTTAAACCTGGGAGATGAGTTCTTTCAAGTTCCAAAAGGAAGAAGAGACTTCTCCTCTTCCTCGGCCCTCCTCCCACTCTCCTCCAGTTTGAGTCCTCCTCAGTCCTTTCCTCAACCTCCCAGGTGGCTCCTCAGGACCTCCTCCTCATTTCCCCAGGGCTGTGGAGTTTGTTTGTTTCTTGTTTTCCTCTGAGGAGGAGGTCATACTGTCTCCAGGGAGACCAGTCCCTCAGAAACAGTGATAGGAAGAACTGGGAGACCTTGCCACTATGTTAAAAGGTCCTCTCCCAGGTGAACTGGTTTTGAAATGAATGTGCCATCTCTTTCAGGAAGCAATGGGGGGGGGGAGAGAAGGGGAATTATGATTAATAGTCACTGAAATTGTCCCATTAAATGAACATTTTCCCCCAGACTAAACTATGAACAAAGACTTGTAGCATGTCAGCCCTGTAGTCTAGAAAGCAACTAGTTATTAAAGAGAAATGTTTAGTGCCCCCTTTATTTGCATAGACTTTTCCATGTTTTCCTTTTGGAAAACTGTCTTCATTGTTGGAAAATATTTAAGTAACAAAACAGCAGAAAAAGACATGCTACAGTTTTTCTTTTTTTTTTTTTATCAGCTTCTGTGATGAGAGTCTTATTATCTTACAAAATAACAGTGAGCTGCTCAGATTCATTAGCAGAGCTAAATTTAAGCCCCATTTGACAGGCTGCCTAGAAAACATTTTGTTTTGCTGTCTGTGGGCTTTAATTAAGATGTGTTCAAGTTCATTCCTCTTCAGTCTCGCCCCCACCCCGCTTGCCGTGTCACAGACCGGCGATCAGACACTTTGAGATGGTCCGGCCCATGACTTTGACCTTCTGCGCAGTCCGGCGTTCCCTGGGGAACCGTTCAACTCATGAGGTCTGATTTCACACTTCCAGGATGCCTCCGCGCTCTTAACAATGACAGGGAGACAAAGCCCTTTAGAGCAGGCCGCATGGGGACTTGTTTAAATTGGAAACCAGAGAGGAGTCAAGGAACAAGGTTAGGGCTACAGAATAGTGCTTTTAATAAAGAGCTCACAGCGCTGGCTCGGCTCAAAGAGGTCTACCTCTGTACAATTAATTGAGCCATTTATCTGGAGCATCTTAGGCCTCTACTTTCTCACAGAATTGCGTGGTAAATATCAGCTAAGAAGCAAATGAGATATGCATGAAATGAATTTTAACACTTTGATTACTGTGCCTCCAGTCTTCATTAAAAGTAAATTTATTTGTATTTCTGACCTCATTATCAGTAGGCTGCCTGCATTTTTATTGGTTCCTGTGATTTCCAGCTTGAGTGTGTCATGAAGGTATATTTTATACAGAGATTGGGATTTATTATTCTTGATATTTTCCCTGAACATTATGGGTCTATTCAGAAAAAGAAAGTGAAAAGGCAGCTATAGAGAAGAAAGCAAGTCAGTTCCTGGAAAGTATCATAGAAAGTTGGAGAAATAGTATCATGCATATATTTATTCTAGACTATCCTTAAATAATATACTGTCTTTACAAAATTACTTGTGGGTTTTTTCTAGCAAATCGTACAAAATGTATGTCGTTACTGCATCAAATGTCTTTCACACTCTTGTTGTTGTGTAGAAGGGTGTGGCGATGCTGTTCCTTCTGTGGGATGGTAGCAGTTTAAACTGTAGTAGCATGTACCTGAAGTTGCTGTTATCGTATGTAATAATACTGAGAGTGTCAGCAAGCATAGACTTACATTTTATGATCATTGGTTAAAATCTACAATGGTAGAATAGAAAGTATACAGCCTTTAATATGTACATCATTCCACTGAATGGACCAGATAAAAGAAGAGAGTAAAATAATTTACAGCTAAAGGAGATACTGAAGGTATTCCCAATGTAAACAAAAATAAATATTAACAAAAATTAAACCTTTATTTCTATGCTTTATTCCCATGATATAAGTTATACTACAGAAGACCATTTTTAGCAGTATACTTTGATAAAACATTTTATCCAATTCATAAAGCATCAAAGCTTGGCATTTTTGTCATGATAATATGCCTGGTTTAGAAAACATTCTTACATACAAACTCACACATGATAAATGCATTGATGCTCTTCTAATCTTTGCTGCACCCAAGATTAAGCAGCAAAGAGCACCACAAACCAGCAGCAGCTTGTCCTTCCTGTGTCAGTGTATAATCTAGACATAAAACTTCCTTCCTTTAGTATTACATTTAAAAAATCGTGCTGTAATTGCAGAAATGGAAAGGTATTCTTTTTTAAAACCAAGCCATTCTTATCAATATATGTTAAAACATAAATGAAAGTCATAATTTAGTACAAATGCTGGTGTAGTTTGAGTCTGAACCAGTGTTTCAAATGGAATTACAGAAATCGTGTGTGATTCATATGCAGGTCACATGGTTAGGAGATTCTGCTCTGGAAGAATAGGTAGGATGACAAAGAGACTAATAATTGGGTTTGATATGCTCTAGAGGTGAAGGACTATGGGCTGAGAAAGTGGTTGCCCCCCTATCAATAGGAAATGAGGGACAGAGAAATACTATAAAATAATTAATCAGGTTCTGTGGATCCAAGATTACAAAATGATCCTTTGGGTAAAGAAATAGAAAACTGCCGGTGTGGCTTGTAAAACCAGCCTTAGGGTTCCCTCTGTGCTGAAGGGGTTTTAAGGTGTTGCAATCATTTTAAATTAAACTATCTTTTATATTTTGTTAGACTAAGATGTAGTTATATAAATAAGACAGTCACTTCTTAGAACAATGGATCTAAGAAATGCTGCTGAGAAGATCTGATTTTATGTAGGTTTCTGAGGGGGGAAAAGAGAAAACCATTTACTATAGAAATATTTGGGCTGTATAATCCTATAGTTAGAATCCTAAATCACTAAGCAGTCAAGCCCAAGAGTGATTTAAAGATTGTTGTCAATGGAGATACCTAATAAGGGATCCATGGCTCTGTCTTTGGTCCATACTGTTTATTTACTAACAGCTTTGACAATATAATTGACTGCTTGCTTATCAAACAAGAGGGTAAGTTGATTAATTTATACAAGACTAAAATATGGATGCAAAAATATCATAAACATTTTATATGTCTCTTTCTGTGTGTATATATGTGTGTGTGTATGTGTGTGTTTACAGACTGAAGTAATAGTTTATTCAATAAAATAAATATCAAAATATAAATCTAAGGCCTTACATGGGTTAAAAATAGGGATGTTTTGCTCTAATGGTAAAAAACACAGAAAATACTTTAGGTTTAGAGATGAGTTTAAGCATTATGAAAGTGAATTATACATACATTAGCCTTGTTATCATGAATGAAAGTCAAATGTTGAGAATTATGTTTTCCTGTCAAAGCTGTTCACCAAGAACATTGATAGGCTGGCTATAATGCATTTTCAACTGAAATATATTTTAATCTTGAATAAGAATAGGAATAGGAATAATATAGATAAAAACAAGCAAACCTGAATAGGACAAAGCAAAAACAAACAGAAAAAAAAAAAAAAAGAAAAAGCACAAGAAACACTTACAGACACTGAGGTAAACACATTCACACACACAGGAAACCCATAAAAATAAAATAGCAATTTATAATATAAGCAAAATTTAATCAGAAAGTGATTTAATTTAGAACATTAAGAGAGTTATAGAATCTTTGTGGGCAGAAGGGATCTAAGAACATGGATTCTGTTTCCATTCTTCAGAGATTAGCATTAATGTCCATGGAAGAGTGAAAAGTGTTTTCTCCTACCACACCAGCAACTTAAGAAGAAACCAATAAAAACAGTTTGTATGGCTCATTCATAACTGTCATCTTCAACAACAAAATGACGTGCTCACAGTTAACCTAATTCTGGTAGCAAATCGTAGGCATGTACACCTGATTCACACAACATAAATCTCACACACACACACACACCCCTCCCTAGCTGCAAGAGAGCCTGGAAATATCATTCTGGGCTTCGTGGCCTCAGTGCAGTACAGGGAGAGAATCTGCAGGATGGGTAGAATGGACGCCCAACCATGGTACCCCATGCAGGAGGCCGGACTGTGCACCTTTAGCACATACTGGCTGACAGAGGCTGTGTCTTTATTTTCTGCCTATCACTTTAAATGGATTTTAAAATTGCTACAGAAGGAAAATTAAAAATGAGTCAAAGATATATAATTTTATATATACTAAAACATTTTCAATATAAATAAACATTTTCCAAAAATTACAATTCTAAAAATGAATCAGAAATTCCAGTGAGAAAAAAAATTTCCCTACCATTGGAACTATTGAGGCAGAGTCTGAATGACCCCCTGGTTACCTGGATGAGATTTGTGACTGTTCCTTAAGGTGTCTTTCAAAACCATCAGATTCTGAGGTAGTAGTAACAAGGTGAATAACAATCCCAAATGAGATATTAAGCAGAAAAATAGAAAACATCGTTCTAACTCAGAGACTTGACAGTGGCAGTTTTCATGGTTCCCTTGATGGAGTTTCTTTAACCCCCTAATACTATATAAATTTGTTAAGTCTAAAAGGTTTTCCTTCATTATAAAGGTCTCTTTAGCTAAGTAATTTACTATAGGAAGCTAATTTGAAATGCTTTTCTGCAAGAGGGTCTAAATAAGTACGAGAGGTCCTGAAATATTTAAGAAGGTTGCCACAAACAAAGAGTTTAATGTATTTTATGCTTATTATAGATGAAGTAACTTATTTGAATCTATGCTTGTAAAATAAACATCATGCATATAATGTTATCAAAATGAATTTAAAATGAAGATTTCCATGTAATGTAAGCTTGTAAGTATTCATGAATGATTTTCTGTGGGCTTTCCTCTTTTTATAAATCCATAGTCTTCCTTTTCTTTGTGTTCCCATCTCTCAATTGTCATGTTCCACTTGCTATTCTTTGATTATAAATTCCAACTTCTAGAGTCTATCAAAATGCTTCAGTTTCAGATTCAATAATACATCAAGTTACATGAAGTCCTATGATATTCTTATGCATCTAGTTCTCAATTACAAGGGAGAATAAAAAAAAAGTTAAGAGCTGCACAGTATAGGTGTCCACTGCTCTGAGTTTTGTCTCAAGTGTAGCCCAGGAATCTCTTGAAATTCCCAACATGCTTTCAGAAAAGTATGAAGTCAAAACTATTTCTCTAATAAAGCTAATATGTCACTTAGCTTTATCCTATTTTCTCCCATAAGCACACAATACAAGTTTCTAAAGTCTATATTAATGTTCAATCACTCTCATCTTTATATCACATAGGTTTATCGTTGTCACTAACATTGAATTAATAATCCTTCATGGTCTCTTTCTATATTTCTAAAATGGTAATTTTAGTGGTTATGCCATACAGTAAAAACTTTTGAGATCTTCAATAATTTTGAAAAATTCTTATGACCAAAATATATAAGTAATGTTACTGAAGGACCATTATTCTCAAATGATACAAAAGGTATATTGTCCCTTGATTATTCAGGTTATATTTAAGGAAATTTTATTTTAAACAAATTTGGGGCAATACTTTTAATGTTTGGTAGCTTGGAGCTGAAAATGCTAAATACCCTACAAAGGATTAGACAAGCTTATATGATGGAGATTGTGTCATGTCTTAAATCATGTTTACTTAGGTTGCATCTTGAAACACACAATTTAATCAAGCTTTGCAATGGCCTCCATTTACATAAGTGCACTCTGAAGATCGGTGATGGGCAGGCTCTTCATGGCTGCTGTCCTTACTTCTTTGATATCTTGTATTAACCATGACAGAGACTCAGAGTTCACCATGCTTTTGTTCTAGCCACTTCAACTTTCAAGGCCACTTTTCTCACATACTCACTTGGCTAGGCTCCATTTCTTTCCATTCTTCAGCCAAACCTCATCTACAACACCAAATTGAGTCTGTGAACTGTGTCTTCTTCACTAACTTGTGTCACTCTTTAGCACATCATACATCCTACTTATGTTCAATATTTATCCTCCTTGCCACACCCCTTAGACAATTAAATTAAGAAGACAAAGAACATCTTCTTCCTTGTCATATGTGCTGGAACACAGTAGACATTCAATAAATATTTGTTTAGTAATTCCAGGTACAGTTTTATTGTGAACAAAATTGTATTTATTCCTCTTTTATAATAGTTAAGTTTCTATACTTTTATTTTATTTGAGGATAGGAAAAAGAGCATTATAAAATTATCAGTAGGAATGAAAAGTATATTAGGTCTAATAGGTTGATAGCATGACTCTAGAATGTCAATTTCTTTACCACAATGAAGCATAACTTAGAGAGAAAAGAGAAACTATTATTATTATTACTCAGTTCTGGACTAAAACCCAGTAGGGACCTACTAAAGAATGTCAGTTAATGTAATTCTACCAATCTGATGCTTAAAATATGTTTAGGCCAGTTGATGAGAAAGCCTACAGCCAAAGCTCCATTTCCATTGGTAAGAAAAAGATTGGAAGAAATCTCAACACACATTGCTTTTTGTTCTAATGACCCTATGGAATTCCCTCAGCTATGACATTGTTATATGTCATGATTGAAATTCAAGTTTGCGGAAAGGACAGATGGCAACCTTGATTATAATTTTTTAAAGATTAAAATATAGTCATTGCAAACTGTGGCAACTGAGGAAATTAAACCAAAGTGCTTAATAAATGCAAGGTAGGCTTGAAATAAAAGTTCCCTCCCCATGGGCATGAATTGCTTTCTATGCTACTAAAAGCCTTCTGCTTTTTCAAAGACATGACAACAAAGAGGTGGTCACTAGGTCCTCCCCACCCTCACATTTTTCGTGACACACAACATCTAGCAAACTATGCCTCTTGTCAGCAGTAAAATGACCCTGGACAAAGCCCACCACTGATGGATCAGGATTAATGCTGTGCTCTGGGAGCAAGAATATCTTTCAGTATCATTCAGTGACTTTAATACTCAAACTACTAGTTTCAACAAACTGAAGTCACAATTTGCCACAAAACAGAGAGCAGTTGAAGAGTGCATGGTGCAAACTTTCCCACAGTTCTTCAGCAGTATGTCAAGTCGTGACCCTGGAGGGTAAGGGCAAGGGTGAAAATTAGCCATTGAACTCACTCTGTCAATTCATGGTGTAGTGTTGAAGATTCCCAGAAAAGATGCCTAGTGGAGTCAATCCTGATATCTCTTTTTTATTGTAAAATGGATTTATGAAAAGAAAAATGAAGTGATGGAATATATGCTTTGAAGTCTGTTGCCAATTTAGCTTTATGATAAGGGTTAAAAGAGTCTCTAGTTTTAATCCACTTGGGAGATTCTTTTTCTTATTAAAACTCTGTAGGAAAAGAAATGGCTTTTGGTATTTAACTAGATTATAGACAACTAGCCAAGCATACTGGTTTAAAGTGTCTGCTTTATGAGTTACATTATTCATTTGTAGGTTTTTATTTCAGAGACTTATCAAAGATATATGTGAATCGATTTAAATGAGATATTCCTGATTACAAATTGTTATAAAGTTCACTTTTTGTGATGGTTCTTCATTTTTAAGAAAGCTGGTGACAAGGATGTCCAATCATCACAGATCACAAGGGTCCACTCCACTGGGAAAAACTCGGCTTCCTCTTCCTGTTCCTGTCTCAGGATTATGAAATCATGTGCTTTCTTCTCCCTGCTCCCTTCGCACTCTTCGCTTCCCTTTATTACAGTACTGCAGTCCTGCATAATAATTATGTATTTACATGTCTATCATGTCTACTAAATTGTGCATGCCTTGAGAGCTTGACTACGTCTTAATCATACTTATAATTCTGGGGTGAGCAGAGGAGGCACTCAATAAGTAATGAATGCTTCAGAAGGCATTCCCATTTCTCTTTAGAAAATTGTCAACATTGGAAATTGCCATGTTCTCAAGGAAAGCAGGATTCTCTTCTAGCTGTCACTGCAGTTAAAGCAATCAACACCACATCTACCCCACAGCACGACTACAATTTCTGTCTTCCATCAATTCCAAATTCTTCAGTTTGTTACATTTCTAAGGAGAGAGATAGGTATTTTGTTACCAAAATAGTAGAAGTTAAAGAAGAGACTATTGGTATCCCACAGGTCTGCCTTGGGCTCAGAACAAAAGTAAAAAGTATATAATCTGTACATTAAGATCTTTGGTTAGTAAAAAATTACAAGAAGTAAAAATGCACTTCAACATTGGCTACTACCTTCATTTCTCACACTTCTAGCCATGTGGTATTGAGGAAAAACATGCACTTTGCAGAATATTGTCTGCCTACTGAGCATCAGTACTCCATCCCAGAGGCCACCCACTCTGGTGCTCTCTGAAAGCAGAAAAACATATTACAGAGTCAAAATGGAATGATAAAAAGAGGAAAGCAGTGAATAATTAATAGATGACTAATGATTTGGTTTACCTCTAAGTGTTTCTACTTGCCCATGTGGCAAATAATCAAGCCTGAAAAAGGAAGGAATGGAAAAGCCAGTGTTTTCAAGCAATGAGGCATCAAGCCAGCACTCAGCTTACAGCTACTTCTTTAACAGTAAAACTCTAATATATGCTCTATTCTGAACTGATAGAATTTGATATGGAATGTTGCTGTTGCTGCTGATGGTAGTTTGTGATTGCCCTTGATCACCGCATCAGAGGGGTGCTTTTTAAGTTAGTGAAAACTAATAGTGTTCAAAGACTTGGAATTGCATCAATTTCTTATACTACAAAAAGATACCATTTTAGGAAAAAATGAATAATAATTCAATAAGCTTTGTTTTTATCTATTTTTATTACTTCATTCTTTGAGGTTATAATATAATTACATCATTTTTCCCTTTCCTTTCTCCCAACCCTCTGGTATACCCATCAGCTCTCTTTCAAATTCACGGCCTCTTTTTTCATTAATTATTATTACATGTGTATATTCCTACATACAACCTACTCAGTCTGTATAATATCCCTCAGCTGTATGTCTTTAGGGCTGATCATTTGGTTTTGGACATGCAGTTGGTGTGCTCTTCCTTGGGGAAGACTATTCCTCCCACACAGTGCTCCTCAGTGCCTGGAGTTACTTAAACAAACTTGGTTCTCTCATCTTTGCCAGATTCTAAAGATAAAGAGACTAGAAATAAGGCTCGCTGCTGACTGCTTTTTCTACCCATAATCCCACCTAAAATGTGGCTGAGCTAAGTTCAGTTAACTGCTTTCCAGCTGCTGGTAATGGGAGACATATTCGAGTGTTCAGTATTGGCACTGGTGAAATTATGGTGCTTCTGCTGTCAAAAGCGTCACAGAGTCCAGTCACCTACTCCTCTCTGGATTACTCGGCTGGCTATCGCTGGTCTCCCCAGTATTCCCAGTGCCCTCTCCACCTTGTTCTTCAGATAGCCATCAGGTCAAAGCGTGCTGTCCTGCAAGGTGGGAGCCCCGTTTTTTCAGAGGCCCGCTGCTTTCCTTATCCCCCTACAACCGAGTACACATGTTCCCAGTCCATTTCCTCAGTCATCCAGGATTCCTGGATATTGCTAGCAAACAAGACACAGCCACATCTCTGGCCTTTTCAGGGTCTGTTCCAGGAAAACTACAGCTCACTCTGTTATCTCTTTTATTACTTTGTCTCTATGTCATTTTCCCCCCAGCAAGACATGTTCTTCAGTCTCTTGAAGATTCTGTGCACACAAGCACTGCACATCGCATTTCTCATCATTAAATTACATCATCACATTTATAACTTGAAAGACACTGGAATGTAGTCATCTTCTTCATCTAAAGTCTATGAGCACAGGGATCATTTTAATTGTTTTGTACATTGCTATTTTTCTAGCATATACAATATTTGTTGTGATAAAGCAATGAGGATTTTTCAAAATTATGAAACTTTTCCTTGTCTGTAACATGCTTATGACTGAGATGTGGCATTATTATTGGAGAAAATCTTGCCTAGAGGTTTGCATATAAATATTTTCCAAAAGCTATTTGTGCCTGCCTTTGTATGCTGGTATCAAAATTCTATGAAAGAAAATTAAGTTATTAAAGTCCCAAGTGAAACCAATTACACTGTGTTTTAATGAGCAAGATATTGTCAACACTTTCTTTTGTAGTGTGCAGGAGTTGGAAATGAGAGTGAAGGTAGGAATCAGAATCTTTAAAAGTGGACAGGGAGGGCAAAGCATGTGGTCAACTTATAACCAGACATTAGAAATGGTCAGCTCTCTAGTCTTTGCTGAGAAGATTCCTCAAGACACAAAATTGAGGAAGCTACCATAATGTTTTAAATTGTGCAATTATGTTGGGTTATGTGAGACTACTGAATTAACACATGCACACTAAATCTTTTTCAATATAAAACTAATAAATTAAAGGTGGGTTAAAGCTTGTACTGCTCATTTAAGTATCATCCAATGACAAATAAATATACTCCTGTGTGGGAATACAGAGCTTCTCTGTTACTGATAGCTACTAAATTCCTTCCCATTAAAATGTAATTGAAAATCTCAGATGATATTTAAGTTTCACACAAGTGTAAACTACTGTAGCTACAATTCACAATGCATTTAAAACAACTGTTCTTTATCATTAAAGTTAATAATATGCACATTAACCTCTTATGTAGTCTAAATCAATATTGTAGTTTAAAAGATATGACCTCTGGCCAGCTTTGTCTAAATATTGATCCCATTGTCATTTGTATAAGGTATCAAACAAATTACACACTGCACCAATACCATTCATGCTGTTCTCACAGAGCCCCTGACTTTGTGAGTTCTTATAAAATGAGACATGACATGACAAAGAAACCGAGACATCCCAAAATGTAACTATGGAATGGATGGTTTGCATATGACAGAGTGGAGTCCCTATGGACAGACAACTTCCAGGTCCTTTCTTTCCAGTGAACATTAAGAAGCAGAGGTGCCACTCTTTAGCGGGCAGACTTTGCCTGTTGATCTTAAGTTCCCAACAGCAGACTTGTTCAAACTCATAGGCTCTAACTTACTTTATCTGTTTGTGAATCCCATAGATATCTCAGGGGAAAGTAACTCAACTTTAGTCAGATTGTAGTGGTGTTATTCCTCAGTATAGCCATTTTCTCACAATAAACTTATTTGGAAGTCCCTGTGATGAGTTACTAGTGGATTAGGTAAATTGAAAAGTCTATCTATAAGATTAAAGTGATTGAATAGTTCAAACAGTCATAAGAGAACCAATGAACACACAGAGGGTGGGCACACTGCACTTTCTCCTCACAGCTGTAGTATTATTTTTGTTAAAAATTACAGCAGATCCTAAGTCAAGCTATATACTTTGGTCTCAAGTTCTAAATTGTCACAAATTGTAGCAATTGCTAATATCCAGTTACATCTGTTTTGATGAGTTTGTTTTTAATTTGTAAGCTTTTTCACTTGTTTATTATAAAATTGTTTAGGGGAAGATTGTGATCACAAAGGATATGATCATGATACCATCACTACAGGTGCTATATATGTTAAAAACATTCTCCTCAAATCTCCCATAGGTAAAAGTGATCCATTTTGTGTAGTGGAACTGAACAACGATAGGCTGCTAACACACACTGTCTACAAAAACCTCAATCCTGAGTGGAACAAAGTATTCACATTGTAAGTAGAAAAATCACTTTGTGCTTATTGTGGATCTGGTGTGAAAATATAGTTCACCCTGGGAGTGTGTGTGTGTGTGTGTGCGCGCGCACACGCGCTTGTGTACTCCGGTTCACAGTGCAATGCATCTGCTCTGCCTTAGCTAACTTTGGATTTCCAAACCCCCCTACCTTCTCAGGACTGAAACTTGGGAAAGGGGTATGTTCTTTTTCTGTGTATTCACTGGACTTTTTTTCACTGTGCTTTTTTATCTGGCCTGATGAAGGGTTTGCTCCCTGTCACTGAATCTGCATCCTGCTTCTTCCTTTTGTACTTTCTATTGAAATTCTTCCCAATCACACAGACACCCAGAAGGACAAAGCGCTGTTTGTTCCGTCACTGAAATCAGCAAACAGTCCAGTCGAGTTTGGCAGATGCTGATTTTGGCTTGTTTCATTTTACCACAATAAGGACATTAAGCATTGTCCTAGGTCTCAAAACAACCTTTGAGTTAATTTTCCTTTTGTTTTAAAAAGTTTGTAAATCTTTTCCACTGTGCACTGTAAAAGCTGTGCATGCCACACTCTAGTAGCCTACAAGTCCCCTTTTAAAAACTGGGCTGTAGAGAATGGACTCCACAAAGGAAAACTCTCAAAACAGAAGTACTTAACAGTTTTCTAACATGGTTTTATTTCTTGTACATAAAAAACTGCTAAATTCCTCATTAATTCCTTATAATGCCTCTGCTTAAGAGCCAGTAACTAATCAGCTTTAATTATCTGACCAATTTATTTTTAAGGAATTCCACATTTTTATAAGAGATGAAAGCCTAGTCAGGAGGCTTGCACTCCTAAGAGGGCCATGGAGAGTGTTTTCTCTAGAATGCATAATTGAATGAATAGGTTTGATTATTATCAAAGCGATTAATTGATTGTACCCTGGTAAAGCCTCTGTTCACGTGCAGTTATGTTGTGTCAGTAGTGAATATATTCTTTTTTGTTTTCTCTTAATTCATATTTTCTTGGTAAACAATTTGATCAAAAAATAAATGCTGTCAACAATTGAGACTTATTTTTCTTGAAATAAAAATATGAAAAACTCACACAGTCTTTTATTATCATGTGTTGTTTTTGGAACTTACTGGAATATAACATTTTTTCTAAATCCAAGGATAGTACTATACTTATAAATGCTATATTTTTTCTATTCTGTTTTCTCTGTTTGCTACGAACCTAACAGAAACAGTAAGTGCATTAGTAAGACTTTAAGAAAGAGACATGTCATACTGAAGAGTATGAGTTCAAAAATCTGTTGTGACTCCTGTGCATAGCAAACCTGTGATGTTTTACGTAGGAGTTATGTGATTGTATAACTTATTGTTATAACGAGAAGAGGCAGAGAAACCTAAAGACTACCAACAGTACTTAGTGATTTTTCCAGTAATTTATTCTTTGCATATCCAAAGAATAAATTACTGGAAAAATGATATGTCATTAAAAAATGTAACTGAAAGTCATAGTAGTCTTCAAAGTTCCATATGATATGACCCTTGCTGTTGTCATTTTAGATATATTATGAGAAATTGTCAGCTTCCGCTCTACCCATCCGTGTATGTCTGCCTGAAAATAATACATGTAAAAATAAAGATACAGAAAACCAGCTAGTACTATGTAAGATTTCAGAACCAATCTAGCTTTGCTCCATACTGATGGAGTCTTTTTTCCTTGGGTATGTTTATTACACAGCAACATTAAAGACATCCATTCAGTCTTGGAAGTGACAGTTTATGATGAAGACCGTGACCGGAGCGCCGACTTTCTGGGCAGAGTCGCTATACCGTTGCTGTCTGTAAGTTTTATTCACCTGGCACACTGTTCTGTGTTGCTTTTGCTCAAGGTAAAAAAAAAAAGAAAGAGAAAGAAAAAAAAGAAAAAAAAACTCAGCTCTATGTCTGTCATTTCTCAACCCGGCTCTGTAATAAGAACACTAAAAATTTTAACATACTCAATGCACGGCCATGTTGAATCCCATGATAGTTAATTTTTCTTGACAGACTTGATCCTGGTAATGAACAGGTACTTGTCAGAATTGCCACAGTTGTTTTGGGTTCTCTGTCAGTTTCAGCAGCTGGGGGTCAAAGGTCACTGGGGGAGTGTATTCAGTGGAGACCGCAAGACAGACGGCTGTCATGTCCTTTTCCCGCAGATTCAAAATGGTGAACAGAAAGCCTACGTCTTGAAAAACAAGCAGCTGACAGGGCCCACAAAGGGGGTCATCTGTCTTGAAATAGATGTGATTTTTAATGCCGTAAGTCTTAACTTTGGCTTTTTTGTACTGCTAAAGAGTTCAGTTTCATGAAAGCTTTTGTTCCTGATTTGTAGAGAATTTCTGTCATTCCTCATTTTCTCTAAACCTTGATGTATCCTGGAGAATATGCTTCTGGCACACCCACACTTTCTCCTACAGTGGGGCTGCCGCCGCCGTGTGCTTGGCTGCCGCCCGCCTGCCTGCCTGCCTGCCTGCGAGAGGGACGCGCATGCATATGCAACTGTATACATTTATATTTTATGAGCACAGCAGCCAGGACTTTGAAACTTTAGAAATTATATTGCAAATTGAACTGCATGCAAAACTTGTAAACAGTTTTAATATATGAACCCATAACAGACACATATGTTGATGTATAGGTGAAAGCCAGCTTACGAACATTAATCCCCAAAGAACAGAAGTACATTGAAGAGGAGAACAAGCTCTCCAAACAGGTAAAAAACAAAGAAAGATTAATCCCTCTGGGAAGAACTGATTGGCTCTGTAAAACATCGGGGTAAATTCAAATAAACCTTGGAGGTCTGGAGGGGGGACGTCCTTGCAAATTTTGATCACCTACATATTGAAAATGGCTCTTTTTTCTCCTTCTTTTCCTCTCTCCCTTTCTTAAAAAGATCAAGCAAAGGCAAAACCAAAATAACAAATTAAATGGGGGTGGTAAGAAGGGAGAAGGGATGCTGTAAGCCCAGCATCCGATGGACATGTGGTTATGCACCAGCCAGGGAATGGTCATTTGGAATGTAAACTACAATTAGACTGTCATGGAGTGTGTGAGTGAGACCGCCAAGCCCATCAGATGTGTGCACAGACCACCCACAGGTATGATGCAGGTGTGCAGAGGGAATGACAAAGCACTCCCTCTAATCCAGTGAGGGGGGAATCTTTTAATTAGATTTTAACAACAATCAGTAAGAAGTGAAGTTTCCTGACATTTTCTACTAAAACAAACAAATAAACAAAAAACAGAAATTCTGATCTTCCTTTTCTGAGTCTGCATTAAAGCTTGGCATTTATCAATAATAAGTTAAAATTTACTTTAATATCAAGTTAAAAGGGCTACCTACCCTTTTCAAATGTTTAATACAGTTTACAAAGCTAAAATACAATGTGTTTATTATGGCTATAAAATCACTGAGCTTACTTTTACTATAAAATATTTGATAATTTTCTATGCCATGAGAAACCTTAAAATATTTTTATTTTAATATAATAAACTCACCACAAAATGAGACGTTTTGGCATTTAAACAATGTGCATTACAAATGAAATACTTATCTAAGTAGAAAACCATATTATATTTCTCTGTAATTATAGATAAGAATAATAAAATTTGTTCTTTAAAAAAAAAAGTGCTAGGAATCAAGAAGGGGATATGCAGGGAGACTCTGGCTGAACAAAATTCCAGCTTTAAAATGTGTTATAACTGCCTTGCACATGCATGCATATATTTTACACATGTACTTTGTCATCTGAACTCAGTCAGTTTTACATGTTTTTTTAAAATACCAGATTAATACTGAAATATACTTAGAATGGTAACATATTGACCTGTAGACATATGATTGCTTTAGTTATCCATTTCTGTGTGTGACTTTTTAAACCATTATCAGTTCGTTCGTGGACATCCTTTTTACTGTTGAAGTCCTGCTATAGTTTTTCAATTTCAATTGAAATTGCATCAGTTTAATAAATACTGTTTCTAATAAGAGATTTCACAACATACTTGGTTACTATCAAAGTTTCCTAACTCTTGAATCATAGGAAAATAATGAGAAAATAGAGAGTGGATTTAATGTGCATTAAGGAATGATTAAGAGAGAGGAGCAGTCCTACTAGGTGGAAAAAGTACTTGAAATCATACTGCTTCTGTAATAAGCTACTTTAGACAGGCTCTTTGCAGGACTATAAATCAAAACATTCCAAGGTACGCAATTCACTTTGAAGCATCTTGAAATTAAAACATTTAACTCATCTTAAAAAGAAGGGAGTTCAAAATTAATAGGGATCCATGTTTTGTAAGCAGATGTTTTTCTTATGAACAAACATACAAGCTTACATGAAAACATTATTTTAAAATATACATTGAGCTAAAAAAAAATTGTTCATCCCACCTAGTTCTTTCCAGTCTTTTCCCGAATGCTTCCTTTCCTTTTCCTAGGAAGCCAAATCACTTGGTGAGTTTTTGTGACCATATTGCCTTTCTGGGCCCTTTCTAAGTCACCACCACCTTGAAGAATCATACAGTAAATTTGTTTTCAGGCTTATAAATTCTAACACTGTTTTCATTTTCCTTACAGCTGCTTCTGAGAAACTTCGTCAGAACGAAGCGTTGCGTCATGGTGCTGGTAAACGCTGCATACTACGTTAATAGCTGCTTTGATTGGGATTCACCCCCAAGGAGTCTTGCAGCTTTTGTGGTATGATCACACTGTATTACTCGTCCATTGTTATTCATCAGATTCAGCAATCTTAACTCCAAGTCTCTGTGGCTATAGTAACAGCTATGTTGATAGAGCCATTTTAAAACTCCTATTTTGAGACTTGACTGGACAGATTTGCTGTGGGCAGGAACCTGATGGATTGTTCAGGGTCTGAATCCAAGAATATATTCCTCAGATTTCCGGAACGCAAGACATCTTAGCCAAAGTATAATTTTCTCTGACACTTAAAAAGTAAAATTTTTGCATATTGTACAATTCCAGATCCCAATAGGAGATCCAAAAAAAAAAAAAAAAATCTCTGTGGGAAAAAGAAATGACAATGGTAACAGCCTTGGCCATTGCACTTTGCTTTTACTTAGTTTGTAAGTATTTTGTCAGAATAGGACCATCACTGACCGCAGACGCTGGTTGGTAAGGCTTTACTACGTGAAGCAAGCAGAAAGGGATGTGACCTATTTAAGAGATGTTTCTGTGGTTTCCAGTTTTTAAAAAGTCACAAGTAAGAATGTGATCGACCCAAATATTCTCCTCACCAGGCTCATCCTGTACCCTTTACACTGATTATTTAAGAACTGATATGGAGACCAGCTGGCAGTGGCAGAAAAAGGACTTCCTCTGGACCGAGCCAGGATGCTCTACGCTCATGCTATTTCTGCTGGTTCGATGTTTTACTTGAAGTGTCTGTGGAGTCCGTCTTTTGAAAGTCTTTATTTTATTTTGTGATTTTTAGGAAATAAGCACCTTATGCTTCCTTGAAGTTGCCAGTTTTGCAAAATATGACATTATTGTGAGGGCTTATAGAAAGGCCTTAATTAGAGTGACAATCACTTTTAGTGTTACTGTTCAAATGAATGTCTGCTTTTAGTTCTTGGAGCTCTGTCCTCCCCACAGACCCATGTGGGACTTTCACTAATGTCCAAGCACATGAACAAAGACTGTGTCTGCCCCTTTGTGTTGTAACTTAGAGAAAGTTAGCAGCCTGCTTCCCATAGACATGTTGTTGTCTCCTTAAAGATGATGACTGCTACCATGATTGTTTAAAAAAAAAATTCTCTCTATACTCTTCTAATACCTCTCACATAATAGATACATTGGGGTATTCTGATTTTTCATTAGCATAGAGATATTATGATAGTAAGCAAAATGATTCATAATTTCTACATATACTTTATATCATTACTTTCAGGTTCATTATTTGCCATTTCTGACTGACTTTTTTTAAAGCCAACTCCACAGCTGCTTGTGAAATTTGAAAACATAAAAATGTATATAGTTCTATCATTTATTCAGGGACATTCATTGTGGGTTGTGTGGCGTTACAGCATGTTGTGTGAGTCTTCATAAACCACTTCCAGCTCCCTAAGGTTATTTGTAAAATTAATTCAAGATGGCAGCCCCTCTTCACAATCTCCTTTTGCTTCTTAAAAAAGGAAAAAAGTCACTGAAATGCTGAGAAACAGAGACACCTGCATGTGACCTCCTTACAGTGCTATCACTTGAAGGGGGCCATGCACTGCAGGAAATGCAGCATCCACTGTAGCCAATGGCCAGTTTATAACAGACTCAGTCCTAGGAATCACAAGCAGAACGCAAGGGGTTTGCCCAGAGAGGAACGTGGGATAATAAAGGTAGGAAACAGGCCATAAAAATGATAGAACAGGAAAGCGCATGACAAAATGTGCAGAAACTGTTAACTATTTTGTTGGAAAAAGAAAAATAATTGCACTTTATTGAATGTGATTGAAGTAATGAATCACAAGCGTCCTCTGCTTAGACTCCACGTGGGAGTCCGTGGGGATGTGAACTGCTTTCCTCATGCCCTTCTCCCATCACTTGAAGAGTACCTCGCAGTTAGTTAGCTTCCAGCATAAATTCCAACGAAGTCTTTGGAGGCTGCCAATCTGAAAATTTTTCTTATATGGAGAAACTCCAAGTAAATAAGAGTCTGCTATAATAAACCTGGTTATTACATCATGATAAGAATATGTTAATAGCATCAAAGCCATTTTCCCTATAATTTCTATATGAACCTAAAATTATGTTATAATCTCGTATCAATAATCTACTTAGTCATGGATTAAATTCTGATATAAAAAGATTCATACAAACAAGAATTAATTTTGTCAGTTGCTCCCTATGTGCCAAGGAGCTATTGTTCATATATAAATACATGAAAATGCCACTTGCACTAAGAATTTAATATTTTCAACAACCTCATGATGTAGACTTTATTATTTTCCTAGTATATAGATGAAGAAACTGAGGCTACACAGTAGATATTCTTTTCTATAGAAGCCTTATAATTGTAATATAATTCAGAAAAAAACTTTGTGAAAGATTTTAGTCATCTTATAGAGAGTAAATGAGGTATTTAAAAATGAAATGGTCCAGAGTTGCCATTGTAGACTCAGAGCCATAGTAGGGAAATTTGGTGAAAAGAACTGATTTCCATTAGACGAACATAAGCAGTGCCCATTGATGTGGACATATTGTTCCCATCATGCCCTCTTGACAGATCATGGGTCTATTATTATAATATTGGTTCCATTTGGCCCATGTTTTCCTAACTGCAGCTGCTGCATGGAGGACATGCATCTGTACCATTATGTGGCTTAGTTTTAGGCCTAGATCAGTATGCTTTTTAATGTTTAAATGAATGTGAATTTTTTTCTATTACATTTTGGTTTTCTCTACTAATTCAATTCTCTGAAAACCGAATGCAAACCCGTGAGGTCGAAATGGGAGAGAACAGACCTATTTTGTATCTCAGGGTCAATGAACGAGCAAATGCAGACAGCAGCCACCGCCTCCCAGCGCTACCTGTGCTGCAGGCAGCAGAGGCGAAATCGGTGGGGAAGTCAAAGCAGAGCAAGCAGGCTTCTGGAAGATCCTTGTTGCCAACTGCTAGGAGTTAGGATTTTAAGTTTTCTGATGAATGTTGTTTTTCCAGGAAGCTCTGTTGTGTGTGGTGTAGAAGGTACTGCTTGTCCCCAGGAATCAGCTACTGCAGACCTGGAAATACCTTACAAATTGGACCAATTTTCATCAGGCTCTTGACCAGACATTTGTGTTCTTGTGGAAGTCAGTGGGTGCAAAATGGAAAAGGAAAGGGGAATGAGCAAGCACACGTTCTTTCTTTCCAACACTGTCATTTCTCACTGTAATGAGCACAAAAATAATTGGAAAACTGAGCTATCAGCAAAAGGACACACTTCAGTGTGCGTCAGAGAATTATTTTACAGGACAAACTTTAATCTTTGAATGTGATTGTAGATAATTTGTGGTACCATCTGTCCATTTGGAATTGTTTTAGCCTTTTCTGTCGTTATACAGTAAGTGCTGCTGTGTTTAACATTAACATTTGATATTTTACACATTTAATTTCTGTTCTGCTGTGTGGTCCTTGGGGAATGAAACCCTAGTGCTACATGAGAGAGACAAAGTATTGATCAGTTAACATTTCAGCTACATTTATGTATGTCGCAAAATTAATGAAAATGCCAGACAAAAAATGTCAGAGTGCACAAAGAGGTAGAATTTAAATTTGATACTTTAATGAAAAGTCTTAAGATGTGCATTATCAAAAATGTCCTCTTGCCTTTAAAGTACAATTCTGCACCGAATAACTAGCAGGAAACACATATTTTACTTAGAGGAACAATGAACATGAATTATGACAAGATAGCGGCCCCTCGTAGCACCCTGTATAGCAGAAATGGCATGTGTGAATGCATAACTGGTAGCCATAAAATACACTTGTTTCCCTCCGTGTCTGAGGAGGCATTGGCTTCAACTCTCTGTGCTGAACAACCCAGGCAGGCTTTGTAGTAAGATTCTGGCCTAGTTTTGCTTCTCTGTCTCTGTCTCTCTGTGTCTCTCTATCTGTGTCTGTCTCCCTATGTTTCTGTCTGTCTGTCCACATCTGTCTGTCTGTATCTCTCCGTGTGTGTGTGTGTGTGTGTGTGTGTGTGTGTGTGTGTGTGTGTACAGAATTCTATCTATAGAAATTCATTGAAGACACTGTTCTTCCCTTATTCATCCCTTTCTGGGCATTTTCAATTGCCTGGTTTCCTTTGCTTCTGGACAATTTGTGTTCCCTCTTCTTAACAAAATGTCCCCATTTTTGAAAAGGATCACACTGGGACCACAGGGGGTTTTGTTGTTGTTGTTTTGTTTTCAGAAAATCTGGACCATTGTGGAGGTAGAGAGAATGAACAGGGATGATACATGCATAGAGTGGCATGTGGGAGGTGTGTGTAGGCAAATGTTCAAAATTAAAAGTAAAAAATGAAGAAACCAGGGGCAAAAAGGAGGACCCGACCTTGGGAGGCGATGGGAATAAAGAGCAGTGAACTGAAGACCAGAGGCAGTCGACATGCTTTACTATGTGCTTCCTGTATAGAAAGTCTGCTGCTATTAAACAACTTCAAGATTTCTCTAACAAGTATTACAAGCTATAAAGGCATTGTAAGTGGCTTTCATGATTAAGGACTGAAAGGCCATGTTACTCAAGGAGAAATACCAATGTGAAAACAAAGGCATCTCTGCATTGCTTGTGGTCTAATCTTAGCATACATAGTGGATGTAGGATACAAAGGCTTCTCTGCATCGCTGTGGTCCAGTCTTAGAATACATAGTGGATGTAGGATGGAGGGTTATTGTACTGGATCTAGCGAAAAGCACTTCACATTTACAGCAGAAATTTCCATTTGGGGAATTTAACAGATACCAGTAATACCACACCAATGAAATTATGGCAATTTTCAAATTATTTTTATAGGAGCATTTTTGTTGCTACAATTATTTTCTTAGAGCTAGCAAAAAAACAAAAATGGAAATGTTCCAGGCATACATTCTGATGCTTTCCCCACAGCGACAAAAATGCAAGAGGCTTGAAAATCAAAGAAATGAGCACCAATGAAACATGATCTACTACTAGCCATGTTTGTGTGCTCATGAATTTTTCTTAAATTGTACATCTAAATTTCCAAGCCCTTTCACCCACCATTCTTAGCACATGCTTTCCCCATCAGTAAACATATAATTTAGGAAACAATACTACAATTTGTATAAATTCTAAGCTACATTAAACTTCCCTCCACTAATGTAAGGAAGAAAAACACTTGCCTAGAATTTCATGGATTTAGGAAATTATATACCTCTAATGTTGCTTAAAATTCTTTGTGCAGAGTCAAAAATGTTGACATTAAGGAATTTCTAACAATAGGCTGAAAGCACACTTCATATGGAAAATTGATAATCAAAATACATATTCCCATCACTCCTAAATTTATCTCAATTCCTAGCAAGAATTCTTCAAATATTGTCCTTGGTCATACAAAAAGTTATAGTTGGGTTTTCTTTCACCAATATTGCATATAAATTCTTACAATTGCAGGAACATTCTGACAAAAGGATTATTTAGAATATGTAGAGTTTCAGGATTGATCACCATTAGCTAAAGTCAACTCGACGTCCTAAGAAGCACAGGAAGTAAGGGAGCAGGCATGTCCTCTGGTCCTGTTCGAGGGAGGCTGTGTAGGTCTATGTGCAGACCCACCCACATGTACAATCATCATCCCTTTGTTCTGGTATGTTCTGTGCCACACAGTAGTAACCCAGCACTTGGTCAAATCCACGCTCTCTTTCTTGTTGAATAATGCTGATGCTCTTTTTTGTTTACTTTAATGGATGTCTGCAAAGGGACTTTCTGGACTTTGAGGGAGTTGATCACATGAGCCTCAGATCTGTTATGCTTTGAAAAGTATGGTGCTCCTATGTTTTGTTTTATATTTACAGTAGCAGGAATTGAATCCTGAAGGCAGGTCACACTCGGGCTTTCTATGATTTCGGCTCTTTATCCTCTAATGTGAATGGTGCTATACTATCATCTAGGAAAGTTTTATTTTGTGGGTAGAAATAATAAAACCATTTCATTTTTGCCAAGGTATGTGTTGCTATTCTGTATGTAAGGAAGCATTAACTATGAACATTAGTAGCAGAAGTCCAAGAGTTCACCTTCCCATGAGCTTTAGAGTTCATACCCTAAAGTTCACTCTCTCTGTATGCTTATTTTTTTCCTGCTTGGGTGATGTCCCATTTCACCTTGTATTAATTATGAAGATCCTTCAAAATCACTACGTTTACAACTGAACTATCAATCAAAAATATTTTAAATAATGAGTAAGAAATGTCTGTCTCCAGATTCTTAAATCAATGTTCTTTCCCTCTATGAATTTCTACCTGCCTTGAAACTTAAAATTAAATTGAGGGACATACTTGTTGAGAAAAGCAGCAATCCATTTGCATTGCCATCCATTATTATTCAAAGTATTTTCCAAAGAAAAATATTTAAAAGAATGAGCTAATTATATGATTGATTCTAGTTGATAAAACAACTTCTTCTGATGGTGGTGACTTATAAGTGGCAGTCATTAATTCACTTTAGTCAGTAAGCTAACTCTCCCTGTGAGGTCACCCTACATCAGGCAAATCACCTTCTTTACTCTGACCAGCTGTGAGGATACACCTAAGAACCATGAACAAGTGGCTTGCTAAGTGAGAAACCCTAACTTAAGATATCGCTAATGAATTTGTTCCTGTTTTTCTTGTCCCATCTCTATCATTTAACCACAATTGAATATACTAATAAGAGCTGGGCAGCCTTTACCACAGAGGGAGCTGTGAGTTAACACTGCCTGGCATCAACAGCTTCTGTTTTGATGACAGAGGTCCGACACTCAGCAAGTGGTAACATTTACAGATCAATAAGAGAGTAAAGGTTCACACCAGCCATCAGCAAGCATCTCTAAGAGAAATGCAGAGAAAATCAGGCAAGAGTGAAGAGGAAGCAGATCAAATTGTAAATAGGTGTGTGGCTAAAAATCAAAGTCAATCCTTATTTTAAGGGAGAAAATTAAAAAAAATGGTGACACGTGACTCTTATTTATTTGGTCTTAGGGTTTTTACTCTTTTCTTATTATTTTAAAGATATTTAATAAGAAAAATTAAATTTAAAGAACAATTGTCAGAGAGTACTGACCTTCAGAAACAATTGTAAACATCTCCGATTGTTTTCTGGCCCCAGCAAAAACAAATTTGTGCTCTCACAAGAGACGGTATCCCCTTGCGTAGGTAGGCTTTAAATGTGGCTTAGCATACGTTTAGCTGTGGTTACATTTTGGTGTTGGTGATGAAGCCTAGCTTGGCATTTCTATAGTTTTCATATGGTGCAAACTAGCCTCGAGAAGCCATTCATAACATTTATTCAAAATTATTGACTAAATTAGAGTTTGCTTCACAGAAAGATTTGTTTTGAAAAATGTGTTCTTACTCCTATACAAACTCACATAGATCTTCATGTGTGTTCCATCTCACTGTGTTTTCCTGAGCTCCATCAACATGGAGAAGTATGTGAACATTTTCTGTACTAAGTAGCATGGACTCTTTCATGATGAGGAATGCAGTGGGTTTTATCCATATGTTGCATTGTATTAATTAGTAATAGCCAATCTTTGTATTTCATTATGTGTGTTATATGTGTTTGCACTGTGCATGAAAGTGCATGCACATGTGTGTGGAACATGGGGTTAATACTGATGGTCTTCATTAGTTACTCTCTACCTTATTTTTGGAGACAAGATCTCTCATTGAACCGGAAGTGTCCCTATTGGCTAGACAGATAGGTCAGAGAGCTCCAGAGATTGCCTATCTCCAGCCAGCTCAGCACTGGAATTATAGACGTACTCTACATCCAGATCTCTATATGAACTCAGGTCCTCAAGCTTGTGCAGCAAGTTTACTGACTGAGCCCTTTATGTCCTTCATTAAGTTCTTCTTTGGAGAGGTGAGGAGGAAAGATGAAGGAAAAAGACAGTCATATAAAAATAGATTAATGTGTTCACCATTAAAACAGAAGCTCATTATATATATATATACACACAATGATATTATGTATCATTATACTATATAAACAAAATATGCATATTTGATTTCTTTATCTCATGTCACTAAACACAAACAATACTATATTTTATATAGTGAGTGTTCTATATAGCTCCTGCAAGGGAACTTCAGCAGCACTTAAGTGTTTGAAGTAGGGATATTTCATCCAGTTGTACCATAAACTGCTGGCAAATTTAACAATTTCCTTTAGTCAGTGAAGAGAGCTTTTGAATATAGGTTGCAAGGATAAATGTAATCCACCTAATTATCCACAAATTAGTGCAGCAAAATTTTTCAGAGAATGATTTATTTTGAAGTTATGCTAGGAAAGTGAGAGCTGATTCTCAGGGAAAACTGTGTCCAATTCCAATGGCCACACTTACATTTTCTAGGTAGGCAGCAATATTGAAAATGTTGAATCAGAATGTGGCTTACTTAAATCTTTTAAATAGAATTAGTTCTTGCATTACCAATGCCTACTGTGTGCCTCAGCCAGGGTGTTGATTTATTAGAGTACTCTTTTCTGCTAACTGAGTTTGTGCTATTTCAATCTTTCAAACAGACATTGTGAGCTATAAGCCTAATTCCTAGTGGTTTCATTCCTAACCCCTAAATCTTAGCTGATATGTAGTTAAATCTAACAGTTTTCATGTAGGCTCCCTAATTCCAAACAGAAAAGTCTGTTCTGTGAGATGGGCCCTTGGACCTTAGAGCATGTTTCCATCATGGAAATGCTATAGATAATGGCATACCACTAAACAAACTCACTGACCCCTTCAAACAATGTAAACACCACATGGAGAAACTAGAGCAAATGGACTCATGACTTGGTGCAGAAGATACCAGGAACATATCCACTCCAATCCGATCCTTAGAACCATGTGTTGTGGATATCGCTCTATATGCTGCGAATGTGTTGCTCTGATTGGTTAATAAATAAAATGCTGATTGGCCAGTAGACAGGCAGGAAGTATAGATGGGACAAGCAGAAAAGAGAATGCTGGGAAGAGTCAGGAGTCACCAGCCAGACACAGAGGAAGCAAGATGTAAAAGTACCGGTAAGCCACAAGCCACGTGGCAACTTATAGATTAATAGAAATGGGTTAACTTAAGATATAAGAACTAGATAATAAGAAACCTGACACGGCCATATAGTTTATATGTATTATAAGTTTCTGTGTGTTTACTTGGGTCTGAGTGGCTGCAGGAGGCAGGTGGGCACAGGAAAACTCCAGTTACACATGTGCCTCATGATGGCAAGGGCAAGGGGCTTTAAAAAGTAAAGAGTACATGAGCTCTCAACAATGTAATGAAGCCATAGAATGTTAACATAAGAAGGGGACTTGGAGATGATTGCACAGTGCAGAAGCTGAAAGTACAAAGAGGTGAACGTTCCCTAAATCATTAGTGTTGATTCTCCCCAGCTGTGTAGTTGTGGCCATTTCAAAGACAGCAGCAATGAAAAAATAAAACAGTGACGTTTATGAGTTTAAATTGTTCTCAAGGAAAAGCAGGTCTTGGACTTGTCCTCTGGAAGTCCTAGGTAAAAAACTGGACTTCTGACTGTTGGCTTTTCCTGTTAAGGAGTGTGCTAAGGAGGGAATTCCTGACTTGATGTAGTAATGGGTGCTCAGTGTAAGTTACATGTGTACTGCATGCTTTGGTGAACTTTTTAATTAACTGAGCTTGCATCACATTAGAGCCCTCACAACTTCTGTGTGGGGGCATAAATACGGTAACAAAGAACCCCAGGAGTTCACTTTGTGTTTCAGGCATGCCAGAGACAAGAGGTATTATTATGTCTATAAGTATTCGTTTTAAAAAATGAATGCTAAGAATTTATTCCCGGTGTTTCAAGTTTGAACCGTCATTGAGTTGACTAAGCAGCTCCAAGTACCTTTATTGACACGCATTGACATAACGGTGGTTAATTCAACCTTTGCACAGCCTAGCTTTCCCCTAGACTAAATAAATGCTAGGAAAGAGGTGTATCTATTTTAATCACTTGAAATAATCGATTGCTCTGGCATTCACTCATTAGTACGTGTTCACCCAGCATGTACGAGGCCCTGGTACTAAATAAGCAACAAAAGTGGACACCTCTTATATTACTGTCTTCTTAAGTTTCCTTCAAATTATATTGGTCCAAATTGTTCAGCATAAAATTAAATGGTATAATGTAATATTATATCCCCTTATGAATTAATGGCAGAACCAAAATCGTAGGGTGTTGCCCACTTCTTGCTGTAGATTATATAAAGTAGTATTGGTTATAAACTTGGTGCACCAAGTTATTGGAGTTACTGGAGTGAATACAGCTAAATTAAATTGCCTTTATGAATTGCTTTGAAGTTCTTAAGTAGAGGGACCTGTGGATAACTTAGACTCCAATAACGTCATGGGCACAACACAGGTTTTTGTCTCTGATGCCTATAGTATTACAGAATTTGTATGAGTATAGAAAGGTAATTAAAAAAGATATATGGGAAATTTTTCTACACTGGACCTAAAAGTAGGAATGCTTCTCATCCTTGCTTGTCAGAAGGCTTTGTTTTTCCTACAAAAATGGTGTCAGTGACATATTTAAGAACACCTGAGATCTATTTCTAATTGCCAAGAGAGTTCAACCTAAATTTAAGCAATGAGGAAAAAAAATAGTTTGTAAACTGAAAAATGTCATTTGTCGCTGTTTTAATCCATTACCAGAGGTGGGAACGAGGAATAAATCCAGTCTGTTCTGCATTTTAGTCACCATTAACAGGGCTTCCCATTTCAGGCACACACCAACAAAGCTGTGCGGGATGCAGCCCTAATGATTTTAGTGATAAAACTGAAGTTAAAGCTGCATTGGAGGCCTCAGGATAGGATCAGATGGACCTGAGGATACTGCTCTGTAGCAAGCATCCTATGTGGGTGAGGGTGCTCCATGCTCCTCCCTGCAGTGAGAAGCAGTGTAAGATTCACACTCATTGTATCACCCAATGAGATCAGGATGGGAACATCTCTCTCCTCTGTCTTACTATCAAAAAGGGAACACTCCAATATTTCCTCTTTTTGGTTTCTCCATGTTTTTTTAGAGGGCAGAGATGTTACTGGAGTGCAGATAGCTCAGGAGTAATTCCTTAAAAGGTTAAAGAGCTCTGGTGAGGACAATAACATCTCTCTCGCCCCATCTCTTCCTTTTTCTCTCCCTCCCTTCATCTGTCCCTCCCTCCTGTCCCCTCTGTCTCTCTGTTCTTCTGCTTCAGTCTCACTCCTCCCTCTTCACTCATTTCTTCTCTCTTTCCTCTCTCTTACCTGTCCTTTCATCTTTTCTCAGACTTTCATCATCTCCCCCATTTACCAGGGTGGGGGAGGGGTCCCTGGAGAGGAAAAGAGAAAACAGTTTCTTCTGGGGA
Source organism: Peromyscus leucopus (assembly GCF_004664715.2). Lineage (NCBI taxonomy): Eukaryota > Metazoa > Chordata > Mammalia > Rodentia > Cricetidae > Peromyscus > Peromyscus leucopus. The sequence continues at coordinate 932,062 of NC_051076.1, read as the reverse complement.
AGCAAAATGTCCATACCTGAGTGTGACCACAGAATATCACCTTCCTCCTTGTTGAATCTGTTGCCTCAGCTAGCTTTGCACACAGCTTCCTTAAGTCTGGATCGTTCCGTGTGTCCAGGCTAAGCACATGTTCAGCCTTCAACTAAAAGAGCTAAAGTGAGCGAGGGGTGATTTCTGGTGCCTCTTGTCTGCAAATGCATTTTCAAATCTGTCAAGACACAGTCTCTATTTCTAATTAAATTTGCTAAGAGGTATTTTTACAATGTTTTTAGATTATAAACTCCCTTAATCTTAAACAGAAACTGTGGATGTTTCTGAGTAGATCTGATGATCTTGCGAGGCAGGCAGCCTGTTTTGGCTACTGTTTTTATTCACAGACACTTGGGCGTTCCTTTTAACATGATTGAAGAATTTTAAAGTAGGCATTTTTAATATTTTCTGCCTTCTTAATTATTACTTGTTTAGTACAGCACTGTTAGCATAGGGATTATGAGTTAATAAAAATGTCACAGTATTAGTGTATAAAACACTATGTAATTTTCCCCAGGTAATGATTAATGGCATAAGGCTATATTAACAATACTCTTAGTGAATTGCTCCTAAATGTATTTGATTCCTGTGTTCAGTAATTTATACTGAAATTCAATAAGGAAATATAAACAATTTAATCCAACCACCGATATTTTCCAATGGTTTATATTATGTTGATAGACCAAATATTCTACCTAAAAATCAATGTGAAAGTTTTAAACAGTCTCCATATTTGCCAGAGTGACCTTACTGAGATTCATATTTCATCACACAGCTGAAAAATAAAATTAATAAGCCATTAAGTCTTTACTACATAATAGTTTTTGTTCACATAGATAAATGGGTTTCTTTTTCTTTCTTTTTAAATGATGTCTCTCTGGCTTTGTTCCGTGGCTACGGCAGGCTGTTAGTATGTATCTTTATACCATCAGAATGAATGAGAGATATCTGTATAAATTATTGATTCACTTGAGCCTACCCCAGTAATTCAGAGCTGAAAACTCTGGCAGCTTATCTGATAAAATGCTATAACCAGCAGACTGAAGTTACCTACCACAGCAACAATCGCCAGCCGGGAGGTCAAACGCCCTTTTACCTTTAGACCTGAACACCTGCAAATTGAGCTGTATCCCATTCAGAATTTTAAGAACAGGTCCATTGTCACAGGAAGTAGAGTTTGTTTCTTGGAGAAAATTATGCCAGTTCTGGTTCTGAATGAAAGACAAGGCTTTTATTACTCAAGGGATATTAGGGCTGACTGCTTTTTTGAGAAAACAAATTTGCTGTAACTTTATCTGTAATTTAGTCCTGAATGGGTGCAAATAGACAACACATTGTATGGAGCAGAAAGAAGAAAATAGGGGTTTGTTAAAGCTCTACAGGGCCTGTGTAACCATTATATTTCCGAGGGAAGTCTTATCAGGATATTTTGGTTACAGCTTTAGCACCAAACACCTGTTTCAAATTTTAGCTTCTAATAACATTGGAAAGTGAGGGGGTGACTAAAATTTTAGATTATAAAACACAAATCTTTTTTTAAAAAAATATTGTATAGAATTTAGACTGTCCCTATTCAAAAACTATAGAAATAGGCATTCCTCATGAGACTGAGCCCAGACACAGACCCACTTGGAGTGTACAGGTTTCTTTACTTATGTAAGAAAATCAAGTTCATAGCTTTATATTCTTCTCAGTTGAAGAGTAAATTGTACACACTGTTCACAAGAGTCTGGTTTGGTCTTGTCAGGGTTAAGATCATACATTACTGGGTGACACTCATTCCTCAAGTTGGTGACCCAGTCCTTAGTCAATAAACTCAATAGCTGTCATAAAGACACCGAATTTTATACATTTACAGTTGACTGTGGACATCAGATGAAACTAGGTAATCAAACATTTTGAGCTTGTTCTAAGCGCTAATCTAGTCAATTAGCACATTTTCTGTTAAAAACGTAGCTTGTAGTTTCTATAATTGAATAGTTACTCAGTTTTTTCATTCATCAACCTTATTTTCAGTTCTTTTTAGTGTCCACACAGGAATATATCAAAACACATTCATAAGCCTTCCCTCAAACAAAGTTCATGACTCCTTCTCCCAAAACAAATTTGGAAAAGCATTATGAATTCATTACTTAATTGTTCTTATTACGTTTATAAGTAGCTCTCTGGCTACTCTTTTCTGTTTGTTATACAGTGTTTATATGAGGTGGTAGGAAGTAAAATCCTGTGCAGTCCATGAAATTTGTCTCTAGCGTGCACCTGCCTCTCTGCTGTTCAGCATACTCCCATTCTTCCAGCTCCCCACTGGATGCCCATCATATTGGTCTATTGTCTGCATTGTCCTCTCTACCTCTAATTGTATCTGCCACATGTCACTGAAACTTACTTGTGTCCAATATCAACACCTTAGACTTTTCCTTTATAATGCTCAAGGTGTCATCAAGATAACCTGATTCTCAAATCTGTTGTTTAAGGGCAGGAGTGTGATCATCCTTAAGTACACAACCAACGTTTATCATTAACCTTGTGGATAATGTATGTCTGATTTTCTCAGACTCTGAGTCATTTTTATAAAGGTGTAAAAATCTATAATGAAATATTAGAGAGCAGACAAAGTCATGGAGTAGCCTTCAGACAACACCAGGTAGGACCTTTCTGATCCTAGATACTCTCAGCATTATCCATCTTGGTGGGAATTATACCTCTCCTTTCATTTAGAAAATGATTAATATGAAGAAATGATTAACATGAAATAACGGGAAATGAATTCATCATAAAGATGAAAGGCCGTGTTGTGCTGTTCTCTGTGTAATGCAAACAAAGCCAACAGAGCCACCCTACAGCAGTGGCAGAATCCATACTTAGATGCCAGCACTGGGCCTTCTCTGCATAGGAAGGCCCACAGCAGCAAACTTCAGCCATCAGAATAATACATGAAGAGAGAAGGAAGCATCTCACCCATGCTAACCTGCCCGCTGTGCTTTTTGCTCTGGAACGCAGTAGAGTGCTTTCTCAATGCACCAACCTTGCAGACCAAGTCTTTACAATTTAGATTTGTAGGTCTGGATTTGATGTAAACATAACAATTATTTCAAGGATGACTGATTACATATGGTTTTTCCATCCCAACTCCGCATGTTCACCTTTATAACATTTTTTTTTCAAAAAGTAATATGGTTTAAAAATCATTTTAAGTTGCCTAATATAAATGATAAAAATCAAATATTGGATTCACAAACAATAGCTTTTTGTGACAAGTGATCTATCTTTTTATATTAGTGAAGCTTTCTGAACCAGATTGTTTTTCATAATTGATAATTTGTGAGTCATATATTTATTATCTGTCCTTTTATGGCTTTGAAAATAGTGAATGAAAGCCAAAGATCACTGCGCTTTTCTAACGGAGTGACTGTAGTACAGTTTATTGGCTGCATTTTCTAAGAGCATGTTGCTGCTAAGCTTTGCAGACAATACAAGAGAAAGATAAAACTAGTGCATGCTGCAGAGAGCTGTGACAGACCCACAATTCATGATGCTAACAAGAATTTAGTTTTAGAAGTTATTTTTTGTAGCATGAAAAATCAGAATACAACAAATAAAACAGTATCAAGTAGACTTCTGTGAGCTGAGAAAAATAGTTTTGTTACATATACAGGCAATTTTCCCAGACACAGTCCACATTTGAACAACACACGGCATAGTAGGCTACCTTGCTATCAGCATTACAATATTAACAGAATAATGTTCAGTGATCAAAAATTTTACTTGATTTTGATAGCCTTTGGTTACAACCTATCAATTATAATATAATTTTTTATTCAGGCTTATATCTTGTTGCTAAAGCCTCCTAAATTGTGATAGGAATATCAATGCCTTTTACTTGTGTTATGGGAGAAGTAAAGCTCCACACATTCATTTATAAGAGCCAGGTAAATAATAAGAGGGTCTTAAAAATCTAGCTTGCCTAAGAGAGCAATATTAAAAAACTTTAAAAACTTTTAATTAATAATTCTTTCACATATCCTGAATAATCTCAGCAGTCTACTCTCAGAGTACAGGCTGAACACAGTATGAATCGGTTGCAGAAGTAACAATCTAATTTAGAGATCTATTTAAGAAGAAAAGTATTTTTAGATGCATTAAATATTCATTTCCTAGAAAACTTGTTATGAATCTGCTTTTGAAAATTATGACTCTGTCCTAGGTTTTATAAAATTTCTCTTGAACAATGTAATTATAGAGACCCATTTCTAATAAAAAGATTGGCTATTTAATTAAAATAAAATTGAGATCATTTAATCATTTCATAATTATATTATACGTTATGATTACATACAATTAAACACTATATATGCAACATTTGCTCTTTAGGAAGTCTGATAGGCGGTAGGCTGCTGCAGATTAACCCCTTCATTACTTGTACTTTTGTTGATTCTATCACATAAATTCCTCCATCTAACTCTTGAAATTCGTGCTTCAGAAAAGGAAATGCAGACTACCACACAGCTGTCTGCAAACCAGGACAAACCAGTACTTACTTTCTAGTAAATTATTTTATTTGTTTGAGCCCTTACGATGATTACTTGTGAATGTTCCAAAGGTGTGTTATACTTAGCATTGAATCATTCAAAACAAGATCAAGTGTTCACTTTGTACTTTTCTTTTTTATGCAACCTGCACGTGCTCTAAATTGTGTTTAAAGTTAAGGTTATGTGGAGCTTCCTCACAGACAAATAGCAGCACTACAGATCCTTGCACACGTCTTAGCTGTATTGTCAATGTTATTTGGCATCTTTAGCATGAAGCAGGAGGGTTCACTCTACCTTTCGGAGGTTTCATTGGCCTTATTTATAAAACGTGAGTGACATCAGAGTATGTTTATTTGTACATATGGAATGACAGATTGTTGATGTGTTTTTACCATAATATATTATTCAGATTTGAAATAGACTCGAAATTCTTTAAAATTGAAAGGAAATACATTTCTAATAATCTGATGAATAGATCTGTATTTCAAAAAATGTGGCATGTCATACAAATTACTGAAAATGCAGTGTTAATTTGATACATTTCCAGATATCAGATTTTTATTGTAAAACAAATGACCATCTGAGCTTCATAACCGAAGTATTTGGCAGTTTCCTAAAGAAGAAATTCAGCTTAGAAATAAAAACTGAATTATTCTAAATATTGTGTATGACATATTGCACATGTTTGAGTGAGTCTATTTGAAAATCTTTACAGCATCAGGCATTGTTTGATATGAACTGTCCTTTCTCCTTAGTACTGCTACCTCACAAGGTTGCCTCAGACCATGGGAACATTGTGAACATTCCACTGAAAATGATATTCTTACTATGGATTCACTATGGAATCCATGTAAGTAATAAATATAGATTGAGAGTGTTAGAGTACATTATTGAGAGAGAATATTTTCTCTATTAGAAAAGCAATTTACATTTTTCTGAAGATAAACCTTCATAAGAAATGGGAGCCATGTAAAACCCTAAGACTCTGTTGTAGTTTTAAGTCAAAAAGTACCTTACAAACCCCGTGTGGGTTATGAAACCTTTACACACCCCTGAGCTTTTCTTCTGCCAGCAAATAATTTTGATACTGTTATACTAAATTGTTCCCCCCACCTCAACCTCTAGATTGTCTTAGATGCCATTCTACAGTATGGCCTGTAGGGAGCAGTCTTGCACCACAAAAAGCTCTCCAGTGACTAGTTCAACAGGAAAAACTCGCTCCATTACAGATCAGTTAAACACAGGCAGAGCTATTTCCATAAATTCCAGACTTTGCCGATGATCTGTAGTCTTAAAACTGTGGCCTAGAGATTTGGTGTACAGTTGTTTGGCCTTGAAGTTCAGAACCTTTCTAAAAAATCTTACAAGTTTTATTTTGCATCATGCCCAGAGGGTGTTTGGAGACAGCAGAGTGCCTGGCAACATAACCTGGGATCTTGTGAATCAAGATGCCCTTCAGATGAAAAGAAATCAACAGGTCTTTCAAGGAAGAATAAACGACAGGAGTGGTCCTGAGGCCAGGCACTCCTTCCCATCCAGGGAACGGATGCTGCATCCTCTCACTGCCATGGATGGTTAGATCTGTTTAACCTCAGTTCTCTAAAGAATAATTGAAAGATAAAAGGACTTGCAGTAGTATCATTCTAGTTATTTTAAAATAACTACTACAAAGTACAATTACATATGCCATATAAGGTACATACATTTGTAAGGATATGTAATTAAGTACATATGTGTAAGAATATATGTAAGATATATATGCAATGAAGGTAATTTCCTTCTCTTTGAAGCAGTATTTGGAAATAATTGAAAGCAGTATATTAATTCAAGCAATGCAGAGCATGTGTTCTGTATCAAATTGTACCTCTATTCCTAATTCATGAGTTGAAAACAGTACATGTTTTTAGAATTGTAGCTTTTGATTTATTTCAGAATAATAACCTTTCAGAGAGGGCTATGTGCCAATACTGGAAATACTTTTGCTCTTTCTTGCTGTATTGGCTATGTGTCCACTACGTTAACAGTTTCTGTTCTAAATTGGGATTCCAAATTGACATGATCTGACCATGTGGAGCAGAGATGGAGGTAGGCTTCAGAGAACAAGAGACATGCGAGCCGAGTCTGACAGTATAAGTAGGAGTTTGGTGCTTAATGAGGGCAAGGAAGAGCACTTCAGGAGGAAAGGCTAGCAGTGTGTGTCTATTAACAACACCAGAAAATATTTTCTTAGCTCTCAAAGGTGTAATTATCACTTCCAGAATATTTTTGTTCCATTTTACTGCTACTAAGCTGTTTATTAAGAAAGTGCTAATAAGAGTTTTATATTTCATGTCTTTTGAGGGGGAATTGATTTTCTGTGCACAAAATTCTTATCAAACAAGTCTGCTTCATACCCATCAATGTCTAGTTCCATGAATTTTTAAAAATCAAATTTCAAAAGCATAAACATCCATTTCTGTTTTGCTCCCAAAGGTACCTGTTGATTCCAGGGAGTGAAGCTTTGTTGCATTTTTCAATGACTGTATTTTTGAATAGGGAAATTGTTGTTAAGTGGAGAGGAACAGACCTTTGCTTATGAACTGTGTGGTAAGGTTTTCAGTTTCAGCTGTTAGGCAGCAGAGCAGTCTGTGGTTCTGATTTCCTAGAACTTATCCTGTATTTCTAGAAGCTGTATTGCATTAGTTGCCATCTTAGCTGATAAAACTACCACCTCTTTTCTGAAGCGTGAAACTTATGCAGGCACAACAAATACTTCATGATGCTGAGACTGCATCCAAACCCTTCATGTTCCTGTTGGAACATACCTGCCAAAGTCACAGAGTGCAGCTTCAGGAGCAAAAGAACTTCTTATCTGTGATGGGGACCTCTGAACTCACGGGTCAGTGCTACCTGTCTGTGAAGGGGACCTCTGAACTCACGGGTCAGTGCTACCTGTCTGTGATGGGAACCTCTAAACCTATGGGTCAGTGCTACCTGTCTGTGATGGGGACCTCTGAATCCATGGTCAGTGCTACCTATTTGTGATGGGGACTTCTGAACCCATGGGTCAGTGCTACCTGTCTGTGATGGAGACCTCTGAACCCATGGGTTAGTACTACCTGTCTGTGATGGGGACCTCTGAATCCATGGGTTAGTGCTACCTGTCTGTGATGGGGACCTCTGAACCCATGGTCAGTGCTACCTGTCTGTGATGGGGACCTCTGAACCCATGGTCAATGCTACCTGTCTGTGATGAGAACTGCAGCTGATTGAAGGAAACAGTCACCTCCTCGGTGGTTAATAAAGATGGCATTTCTCACACAGAGAATCCCAGGGCTGTGGAGAGGGGAAGACTTGAACAGAAGGTAGACAAGCTTCTTTTCTTGAATATACACTTTAGATATTACAAGTTTATTTTCCCTGGGTTTCTGGCTGGGAGATTTGCTGACCTACTTTTTTTTTTTTTTTTTTTTAAGTATAGTTGATTTTCATATTGGTTAAAAGTGGATTCAAGCATAGTTGTAAATATTTTTTTAGTGTGCTCTTTTCAACTATGAAGGGTCTTCCTACTTGCTGCAAATATAGACAGACCCCTAACATGTCTTCGCTCCACCCAACATGTCTTCGCTCCACCCTCCCCTCCCCAAACCAAGGCTTGTAATAAGACACCACAGTGAATGGCCATGGTTTCCAGAGCCCAGTCATATCTGAGGCAAACAAAGCTGAAGATGCAGATGTATTGAAGAGCGAGAAGCAGGTGCGTGAAGAGGTGCTTGCAGTCTTCTGTCAGTGGCTTGGTTCTCATGGTACTAGATGATTACAGGAACCTCAGAACTTCCTCTGTCACAGCCACATCTGGGGCATCAACACACCAGGGACAGACCCAGAGGGATGATGAACTTGACCTCCTGGGCATGATAATTCCCCCCTCTCTAGTTTACCCCAGACCAACATATATGCACAAATACACATATTGCTACCTCTTAATGGTGGTCAATAAAGTTTTTTTTTTCTTTACCTCTAAAAATCCCTTCATGTGTGTCAAACATGGCAAAAAGCAGAGAATCTATCTTTGTTTTCTATCCAGTCCTGATATCCTGTATCCAGAGGAATACCAAGGAGTTATCTCTGGAACTGAGGAGAACGTTAAGAGTTTGGCCTTTATTTCTTCATTGTCTCTGGATATGGGAAATTATTAAAATAGAAATTAAAGTACAGAAAAAGTTCTAGAGCTCGCACCTCATAGGAAAATTAACTTTATCTTATAAAAGCTAAAATAAAAGGTGGAGTTGGCTTTAGAAAAATGGGCAATGCTTTGCTGATTATTAAGATCATCAAAGGCCAGCTAATTGGCCAGTGCACAGAACTTTGGATAAGTTTGCAGAGCAGTGCTCATCAGCCTTTGCTGTGTACCACTCAAGCCAGGCTGACTCAGTAGCTAAAGTGCCTTTACCAGGTGAGGTTGATGCCCCAGGGAAAGACACAGAGTACTGAGATGGTGATCTAACATATGTTCTCAAACTCCAGTGTATTTTGCAATTGTGTGGAAGGTTCTTAAAATCCAGAAATCTGGGCTTTGCTGCTCAGTTTTTTTGTGGTATTGAAAAGACCAGAACTTATGTATTTGCACATCAAGCCATTTTCACAAGTTGTATAACTTGTGCTTGTCTAGGGGCCACACTTTGAAAACTACTGGTCTCTTGTCATTTATTCTACTACATATGAGTTAGACTTACCAAAGTTGCATTAGAAGAACACACACACACACACACACACACACACACACACGCACGCACGCACACGCGCACGCGCACACACGCACGCATACACACACACACACACACACACGCACACGCACACGCACGCGCACGCGCACGCACACGCACACATGGGAGCACTGGTTCTGCACCTCAACAATTCCTTCATGGGTCTTGGATAGGGCATTGGCATGGAGAACAAAACCCCACACCCTTTTTTTTTTTATGTTCATGTGCATTGAGTCTAACAAGCCCAACTGGATTCCTTCCACAAAAAGACATTTAAAAAGGAGAAGGAGCTAGGACTTCAAAAGATGGAAAGAGAACAGCAGTCGGTGTGGGGGAAGGGAGGAAAGGGAAGAATCCTTGGTTTTGCTCATCATTATAAAATGAAACCTGTGAGTGACGGTGGTTCAGAAAGTGTTCTTACGACTGGCAGGTGGGGAGATGCCAGGACTTCAGTGCAGCTGACATCCTGACACCCTTCAATTCATCTTTTTCCAGTGTCTCCTGCGTGCTTTTCTGCTACCTTAGACCCAGAAGGAAGAGCAGGCTATTGGTGCCCAGGTTTGTAAGGCTCTCAGGGAAGATAAAGGTAGCTGTAGACATTAATCAATAAAAGGATAAACATGAAGTGTCACGTTCATTTTTGAAAATTTGTTGAAAATTTCAAGCTTTTTCTTATCTTTCCAATGCCTTCTTTAAGAATAGAAGCTAGCTCATCCAAGCCCTTACTAATGGCACTTGACAGAGAGCCGTCAAGACACAGAGTGAAGCTGAGTATCAGAAGAGGATGATCTTGATTGTTCATAGTTCATCTTGGAATTTACTCTCTGGTCTATTTACAATAGACAGATCAGCTGCTCCCAGACAACCTTTCACATCTAATATTAGGCTCCAATTTTGCAAGAAAACAACTTTTGTCTCCTTCTAATAAGTCAGTTGACTTGCTGTGTGCAGATGCTAAGGTCATACTGCCAATCCTCAGAACCCACACTCTCTTCTCTCCCAGTGTATAAAGTTCATGCCAATCTCTTGCTTGCACCAACTGGCACTTCTAAACTTCTGGTATGTTACATTTTAATGTTGAGTATTTTGCTGGAGTTCTTATTTTCTGTACAATCCAATGTAAAAATTACTTGAAGACGTACAAGTGGCTTCTAACCTTTTAATGATATCTAAAATAAAACTTATCTAATTGGGATCAATCTCGGGAGAAAGTCCAAAGCCCATTATCTAACCCAAACCCTCCATCTGGACCTTACTTCTCTACATGGAGTCCTTCCTTCACCCACCATTTATCTCACTTTCTAGACTAGAACTGGCAAATAAATGCCTACATCCCAACATCTCTGATGCCCTTTCTCATGGCATTATAGATAGATTCCAGTATTGTGTTTGTGTATATATACCATGGTTCTTCTCAGCAAAGCAAATATCCGCAACCCATCACTGAGAGATGAATCTGTTTACCGTCCCCTTATTCTTTATGACTGTCTTCCTTCATGAGTTTGAATCTGAAAAGATTCAGAACAGCTTTCACTTGCGATTTGACTCAGGATGTGGTAGACAGCTTTTGTACACAGCAAGTGCTCAATGTCAATGCCTTTTGTAACTTTTATTTTGTAGGGTAATATAAACATAAAATATAATTCATATATTTTGCATATGGGATTATTAATTTGGTACTAGGATTGAAGCCAGGGCCTTGTGCATGCGAAACAAGCTCTGTAGAATTGAACTTATCCCTAGCAAACTTTCCAAACCTTCTTATTTTTAGATCATCTCCCACCAAGTTGCCCAGTCTCACCTAGAACTTGCAACCCTTTTGTTTCAGTCTTGCAAGAATCTGGGATTACAGGCGCTTGCCATTATGCCTCGCTTACTTATATATAAATAAACACCACGTCTAGTAAAAGAAGTCCCTTCGATATTTTTTTGTTATAATTTACTAAACTCAAGGAAAATAATTCCAACTCAAGATTTTCACAAAGTCTACCTTAAAGGACTTTTTACTAATGATTTTTTTTTCTGGTGCTTCTACCATGATCAAGTAATGAAAATACAAGTTTACTAAAAGCATTATTTAACTAGTTTGACCTTCTATTATCTACTATTATGAATAGTTCTCATTCATAAAACAGCCTCCATAATGTTTACTTTTCCTGAACAGACTTATTCTGCCTTCATTCTTTGCAAAGCTATATTAAAAGGAATTATATACAGTCCTTTCTTCATTGGTGACCTCCCCTTAATGTTATTAATCAGAAAGATGAAATCAAATGAGGCATGGACATGAAGACATGGTTGTTGTTTTTAGATGGTATGATCCATACACTAGCATTTCATAGAGAATTTGTTGTTTATGAAATAAAATATGCCCTTCTCTGTACCACAGTTTATAGATCTTGTATGAGTGTATGAATTCTTGTGATATAAAAGGAAACAATTAAGACACTTTAGCAGAATACTGGTGCTTTCTCAGTAAGTTTCCCTAATGTTTTCGGGGGTGGGGCTTGGCACCTTTTGATTTTGTAGCTATTTTTGCTCTTTTATTTTTTCTTCATTCCCTCACACACTCAGCACCAAACCCTGCCCTGATGCTTTTCAAGCACTGCAGCAACTAAATCAACCCTGAGTGGCACCACTTCTAACCGCGTTGCGTTTGACTGTGTTAATTAGCTCCAGTAGATTATCCTCGGGGGTATGGTGGGGTGTTGGTGGGAACTCTTCGATGTGCAGAAGTCTGAGGATTTCATGTTTATTTTCATGTATTGAGGCAAATTCTCAGTATGTCTTCAAATTATCTCCTTGGGGGTGTTTTTCCTGAGCTAATCCTGACAGAATCTTCCTGTCAGATATGCCCATCATCAAGAACAGTAGAACGGTGCACATGCAGGAACCTCTGTGCTTGGGGCTGTATGCAAATTTAATGGCCAGCGCATTTCTGCTTCTCTTACATGGATGACAGACATTTTAACAATGTGTTCCACATTTCCCTCTGGGAATCCAGTTGGATTCCTATATGAATACGAGTGCATATATACGCCATTTGGAATTTATCTTTGAATATAGTACAGGGAACATATATGCATAAAAATGTGTTTATATATATACATATAAGCACATTTATTATAAGAAATGTGTATATTGGGATGCATGTGTGAAGACAGGAAAGAGCCAAGCAGCTCTTGATAGGAGATGTGTCTACATCCCAGGGAGACTAATCAGCTGCTGAAAAATAGATGGGGAGAAGAACTGATAAACAAATCTATACTGCATATAATTCCACAGCATTTTGTGGTGGGGGTTATGCCACTGTGAGATGATGAGTAGCAATGGCATAGAAAATAAGCATTGTTTTTCAGCTATTTCTAATGGGAAAAATACATCTCCTAAGAGCTTTCCGATCTAAGTGCCAATCTCTATGATTGACCGTCAATTTGTGACTGACATTATCATTTGCCATTATATATCTGAGGCTGCTAACACATTAAGTATTTTCTTTGCGATGCTGGGTTTTTTTTCCAGTGTCATTTTTCCATTTTGGGGTTGTGTCTTTGAACCCCCAAGTCCTACTGAACTTGGCTGCCAATCTTAAAAGGACACAGACAGGCAGGGCCTGTCTACTATTTGCCATTAAGTCTAGGATACAGGCCGGGCAGCCAGCTCTGAGCATTACTGTCCCTAATGGTTCTCCCATGTCAAAGATACTTCTTATTGTGAGCACCTACTTGATTCCAAATATTTAGCTGTTTTATATGAAATGGCCCAAACTAAGGGTGGCACCCTCCATCAATAATTCATCCCTATCCCTTGAGAAATGCACAGAAAAAGAATCCAACTAAAATAAGCATAGATGTTCTGTTAAAATATCTTGCTTAATATTCAAATGCAACGTGGGCCCTTGGAGGGCCACCATTGGTAGCAATACCAGTTTTGTAGACTTTCGTAGCTATTAGAGTAGAGTAGCCTGGTAGAGCGTACATCAACTGTCAGAGTGTTTTGTTCTTTCCTCCACAGGAAAGGAATCCAAGTCCTGGGAGTTGAAATCACTTGCTAGCTCTCAAAAGCCACTATCAATCCAGTTGTTAGAACAAAATGTGATGCTATTTTTCTCTCATAGTGCAAAAGAAAAATGAGGAGAGGGCAAAGATGTTCCATAGAAAGGATGATGGCCTTAAGACACGGAGATCAGTGGGGGAGGCTAAATGTCCCACCCAGGGGTCACAGGAGGGGCGTGAAATCTCTGTCTCATCGTAAGCTTTTCTCTAGACAGAGCCATCTTCTCCTGACCGCCCCCCCAAGGCCCCAGTGTTGTAGCATAGGGAGAAAATCAAGACAAGAATGCTACCTGTCTCCTCTTTCTTCTCTGCATGTTTCAGTCTTCTTGACTTTGTCCTCCTTCTATAAATACAGCTTTTTAAATTTTTAATAGTTGTCTCCTCTTTTTTTTTTTCCATTGTCGGTCTTAGAAGGGTTCATGAATTCTTCTCTCCACTGAGACTTGGAGAAAGCAGGATTTTCCCAGCAACACTGTCTGAGATTCACATGGGTGTCACTTTGAACCTAACCTGGTTGAAGCATATGGGATTTCAGGCTTCAGAGCCTTGGGCTTTGTGTCCCTGTGGCATCACAAGCAGCCATAATTCCAGTGCTTGCCTGAGGTCATTGCTCTAGATCTCTAATTGCTACCAGAGGACATAATTAGATAGTGAATTGGGGATATGAAAAATCCTACAATTTTATTTGTGAATTCATTTCTTTCAATTAATGGGAATGAATATTTATTGAGCATATATTATATACTAGACAGTTGCAAATGTCACCATGTGGTCTTTGTCATCGTCTTTTAGAAGGTGCTATTATTTTAGCATTTTTAGAAGCACGAATCAAAGGTCTGAAAGAGATCATAAAGTTAAGAGGCACCAGGCCCAGGCTCAAATCCATTGGTTGGCATTGCTTTCCAGTATTTCCTGGATACTCCATCTTCAGCAGGGAGGCCTCCTTTGGGTTAGGGAAGCTCGTCCTGAAAGGAGCTATGGTCGGCAAGAAATGCATTTTACATCTTCTTGTATTATTTTAGAGTATCTATGATTTAGCCATTGTGTGTGCTCTGAAACTTTTTTATGCATCTCTTACAATCTCTTCAACACCTCTACAAAAGCAATATTCCCAGTGTCATCTAGCTTCATCTCTGCATGGCCCCAGCAGACTGCTGTTTCAACCCTGTGTAGTGTTAGTCTTCCAGTGTGAAAACTTAGCTCCTAGAAGAGACTTAGTCATGGCTAAATGTCCCTTGTTCTCTGGGTTAACACCAAAACCACATTTGAAGGTAATGTCTATCTTCCTCAGGATGTGGCTATAGGTGCTTACAAATTTACTGGATTTCCAACTGTGATAGCTTTAACTAGAGAGAGTGATTGTAAAAGATAATAACTAGAAAAAGTTTCAGGAGGTTGCATTTTGAGCCTCTGCTGTTAAATTTCTTTTGTTTTTTACATTTATTTATACATTAATTTTCTGTCCATGTGTGTCCATGTGTGTTCCATGGTACATGTAGAGGTCACACAACAGATTGTTTCTCTTCTTCCAACATGTGGGTCCCAGAGATCAAACTCAGGCCATCAAGCTTACAAGCAAGTACCCTATCCCACTGAGCCACCTGCCTCACCCCTGGGGTTTTGCATTTGGCTAGAAGTTCACTGATTGCAGGAATGGAATCTAAAGGAACCATCTATCTCCATGCCGTAGCACTTAGCACTTGGCCTGGTTGATCCAATAATTCACTGGTCTGTTGATTTGTGAGTAAGAAAGCATACATCTACACATTCTAGCCTAGGTAATTAAGAGTGGGTAACATTTAAATGGAGGTTTATCTGGAACTACCCTTTGCTACTTAGAGAATTTAACATCAACACCTCCCAGGATTGTTTCCGACCAGTGTCTGTATCTGCCCCTGGGGCTCACCAGCCTCCCTGACCTGCCTTATCTCACTTTCCTACTACGTTAAGCTCATCACATGTGCTCCACACATCTATATTGCAGAACCCAGCTTGGCAAAAGATAATCGTGCACTTAATACATTTACTGAGAACTCCCTAGATGTGTGACATGGTACTAATACTGAGAGAAAGATATGGTGAATTGATAGGGAACATTGAGTTTGGATGTGTGACGGCTGCAGGGAGGACACAGAAATGTCCTCATAGCATAAGCATCTTGCATTTTATGGAGTTTTCAGGAAATGACATCTCAGCCATTTTCCTCTGTCTTTAGAGCAGTGAGCCTAATAATTAAAGAGAGCCCACCTGCCTTAACAGTTTGGACACTGTCAGCTTTAAGTATAACACTGTGAGGCTGTAATGGCCTTTCAGGATCTCTTCTGCAGCACTTCTTCTTCATAGTGAAGGGAACTAAACCAAAACACAACGTTATGACCACCACTTTGGAATTAGAGTTAACATCTCTGCTGTAATGAAACTTTTATGACTTACATAACATTCTGGCAGGAGAGATGCTGGGTAAGTGTAAAGTCTGATGATGGCTGCTGCTGTTGCTTCTGTGGCATTTGGACAACTTAAACCATATGGCCTAAATGTAACTCTAGATAAGCGTATAATTTTAGGTTGATTTTGTTTCTGAGCTCTTGGAGGTCTGTTTGAATTAGGAGCCAAATCAAATCCCAGAAACAGGTGTATTTCCAAAAAAAGGAAGGGATGTGTGTTGCAGATGACCCAGTTACCAAATCACTGACTTACAGAAAGTGGTGGTGTGGGAAGGAATGTTTAAATATCATGCCAGATATTTGTCCAAGTGCTCAGCCTCAGGGCGTCTGCTTTTCTGACTTCTTGCAAGCAGAAGGTGTTATATATATATAACCTTTATATATATAAAATACTCACCCTTCCTTGAGCCTGACAAGGAATCTGATTTGGGCACCCTCATGAAGAAGGCTCATTCTGCTCCAAGAATGAGCAAGTGCCCCAGTCATTTGTCCACCCTTCAACCCAAGGTCTTTAGATTTCAGATATTTCCTTTTTCCTCCTTCTGACATGAGAAATGCTTGAAGAAAGTCAGCTCCGGAGATCTGCAGGGAGGCACCTCTCTTTTGATCCCTTTGTTCCACACTTGAATAATTGCTCAACCTATGCCAGGCTTGGTGCTACAGACTGCCAATAGTTAGTAATTTCAGCCCCATGACAACTTTCACATAGTAGTTACTTTATTTCTTCACCCTACAGATAAAGAGAACAAAGGACAGAGAGGTGAAATCATTTGCCAAGGACCTGTAACACCTAGATGGTAGATCAGGGGTTCCTATCCAAGTATGCTATGCAAGCTCTCTGTGTTTCTAAATTCTGCGCCTGCCTTCTGCCCAACCCCTCCCCAAATGGATCAGTTACTTCTGTAAACTGGTAGAAAGTGGGGATTCAATAACAAAATTTTGTACCAGGGAAGAGATTGGCAGCCTAATGATCCTAGGTGCAGCAGAATATGTTCTTAATCATTCTTCTTTTCCATCTGGGATTCAAATGGCCCTGTAATTTTTAAGTCTGTGGTTTTTGAAACTGCAGAGCAGAATCCAGTAATTACCTTCCTTATCTTACTCTTTTGTCTAAGAAAAGCAAAGATGTTATAAATGGGAAATTGCAAATTTTATCAGCTCCAGTTTCTATATGAACTAATGTTGCTGCTTAGGACAAAACCATGAGCAGTCTAGTGGTTTTTTAAATCTGTTCCAAAGACAAAGGCTCAGACTGTGAAATCATAAAATTACTAGGGAAGGTATAAACCTTCCTGCATTAACTCTCAATCCAGACTGTCTTTATAAAGGGTCTGAGCTGGTTTCAGCCTCCATGGTAACAAGAAATGCTCAAGATAGAGGATGAACCCCTCAATTCCTAAAGCGCTTTCTGTCTTTACCAGTTAGTCTGCAGCGCTTCGACACAGTATTGTATTTTATGTATTCAACTGGTCCTATGTGTGTGTTTTCCCAGCTAGTAAGTAAACCCTTGAGGATCAGTTAGCATTCTGCATACTTTTGGTGGATCTCACTGACAAAATGCAGACATACACTGGCCTTCAGTGACCTCCTTTGGAACAGGGAAGTTAATACCTACCCACCTCCCATGATTTGTAAAGAATAAATAAATAAATAACTGTCAGAGGAGAGTGGGTTGGGAAGTGCAGCTGGGGAGAGTTTGGCTTGCCTGGCACAGCCTGGAATGCAGTCCTTAGCATCACAAAGCAAGCATAAAAGGAGACCGCTACTAAGCTCAGCTGGTCACCAATGACACTTTCCATCCACTTAGCTTCTACCTCAGAATTTCAGTCTGTGTAAATGCCTAGATAAGCTAGTTAAATCAACTCCCACTCTGCCCAAATCCAGGTCTTAGATCTATCAACTATATTTTATCTTGAGATAAATTAGATGTTTCTGAATAAACTGAAAGAAAAAAAAAAACAACACTAAGAAAGTACAAAGTATAGGTTTCCTGACCTACAGAACTGCCCAGCCAGTATATATGTATTGCTACCTAGTGAGGCCATGTTAATAACACAGGAAGAGGTCCTGTTTGCTGGTTCCATGCCACCGCCCCCCACACACACACACACACACTGTCCCCACCTCAGTTCTTAGCTGCCTCTGGAATGCCATGCAGTCTTCTTGTCCTCACAATGACCAAGTGCTGCCTAATGTTCCTGGTTATTGCCTCCTCATCTGCAAATGAATCCCCTGCAGCTTGCAGATTTCCTACCCAGATTCCTAAAAAGCCTTAGTATGCTGAAGCTGTTAGAAACCTCATAAGTGTGTTTACAGTAACACCAACAGTTCATCTTACCTTGGGACTCAGATCCAACAGTTTAATATCTGTCTGAATATTATTGAAAAAATAGTACTGGGTACATATTGAAACTCTAGAATACACTCCATCATTCAAAAAGGACATCTTAGTTACAGGGAATGTTATTAGGATAATAGGAAATGTCCTCAGTCTCACAAATACAGTTACCTGTGTGCTTTCTTCAGTGAGCACCTAACAGGCAGAAGAATCCACACGGCAGGAAGCTTGCCAGGTGAGACACTGCTGCTATAGGCCTGCATTTCTTACTCTTACAAACTCGCCACTAACTTTTGCCATGATGTCCAAGTCCTCCCCACTGAAGATGGTGCAAACAGAAAAATCAAAATCCTTGCACAGCTTTAATGATGACATCAGTGGTGAGAAAAAGATTATGCACGCACAAACACAAATCCAGCTGGCGTATGAGCACAAATAACAGTTTGGTGACAGCAGAGAAGTATTGATGCCTTTCAAATTTGATGTCTTTCCCTGAAGAAATTTGCTGATTTGCTGTGTTGAATGTAGGAGAGTTCTCTCTTTTCTTGATAAATCTATTTTTTTTCTCACTTTCTTAAGTTATTATGCATTCGGAAACTGCATCTTGAAAGAGCATGCTTGTCATCACCTACCCCGGTTCTCTTCTGTGGATAATCTGGGGAACCTCGAAACCTCTATTTTGGCGCTTGATGAGCAGCAGAGATATTAATACACAACACAAATGGGAAAAGTAACTTTGTAGAGAGGAAAGTTTTGATAGCATAAAATGGAGTAATAATACCAGTAATAATTTAGGAGCATGCATATATTAGTATGCCTCTAATTGAATAGCTAATTATCTTTATTTTCATTCTTAAAAACAATTTTTTCCCATTAAAAATAAAAATAGTTCTACCTTCTAGCAACCCCTTCATTAAAACTATACAAATAATTAAAACAAAGAAATTAACACATAATTGGGTCATATTACACATAATTATTATACCTTTTCAAGTCTTTCAATGATACCCTTTATTTATATAAATAATTTTCATAGTATTTTGTTGCTGTATAAGGAAGACACAGTGTTTGAGATGAAAGAAACAGTGTGACTACTTGATGAGGTGTTGACATTGCCTTTATTATTATAGCTACACAGGTTGATTAGCATCATAATATTAGAATAAATCTACATACAATTAAAGTAAAACATATTGGGAAAAAAACTGCAAAGAACAATTGGCCTGATTCAACTTCTAGATGAAATTTTGCTTCTAAAAAAACTGTTTGCAGCTCTTTTTTTGCTCATATTTTTGGGATTTGTTCTCTTTGGCTGCTCTCTTTACCTTTCTGAAAGGTGTTTCTATCTCTCTGGGTGCAGCATCCTGCTGAGATAACTGTTCTTAGACTCTTGAAGACAAAGACGAACAACTCACTTGTGGTATGTGGGTATCTCATTATCCTACCCACCCTGTTGCAGGGTGCTGCTTGAGCTGCAATGAACTGTTCGCCCTGCTGGCAAACAAGCCCCTTGCAGCCCATGACATACGTTTTAACTGTTGTTTAGGCTGTTCTTCTCAGTGAGCCTGCATGTGCCCTTAGGCTCCCAATGAAAAGGGAGCTTAATGGTGTGTCAAAAACTGCACCAGGAGGGCCTGCAATAAATTCAGACTTAGTAAGTACAGGGACCAAGAGGACAGCTCAGATTTAAGGTGATGTTCAGAACAAGACCAGTTATCATGAAGTCATTCTGAAGGAAAAAGAGGAGAGGAGAGGAGAAGAGAGGAAATAAGAGGAGAGGGAGAGGGAGAGAGGGAGGGAGGGAGGGAGGGAGGGAGGGAGGGAGGGAGGGAGGGAGAGAGAGAGCTCACATAGCCCAAAGCAAAAGGAAAGAGCCAGTGATGAGTCACAGAAGAACGGAGCAGAAGATAAATTGTGAACATGAGTCAAAGAAGCCCAACACACTTTCATAAAGCAGTTCATGGAGGGAGAATTAAATGTTTAACTTGTCAGTCAAAGCAATTGCAGACATATTTCCCCAGCAAAAGCAACCTTAGGTAGACATGAAGCTATGAAAGTCAGGGAGGAAGGATTTAGCTCTGTCTTCTTGCAGAGAAAGTGGCAATGACATGCAGACCTGCCTTTCTTTTCTTTTTCTTTCTTTCTTATTTTAAGAATCTAACCTTTTATTTTTTATAACAAAACATAATATAATAAGGTTTAGTGGATAATTTTATAATAACGTGATACAAGCTAAAGTCGTCTAAGAGAAGGAAACATCAATTAAAAAATGCCTCCATAAGATGGGGTTAGAGGCAGACCTGCAAGGCATTTTCTTAATTAGTGATTGTTCAGGGAGGGCCCAGCCCATTGTGGGTGGTTCCATTCCTGGTCTATCAGTCTTGGACTCTGTAAGAAAGCAGACTGAATCTTCTTACTTGCTTGCTTACTTCCTGTATTTTATTTTCCTTAGGGGGGAGCACAGTGATGAGGAGAGGATATGGGATGACCAGGAGGTGAGCAGAATTAGGGTACATGATGTGAAATTCTCAAAGAATCAATAAAGAAGTTAAATTTAAGAAAAGAAAGAAAGAAAGCAGACTGAGCAAGCCATGAGGAGCCAGCCAGTAAGCAGCACTCCTTCTGCATCCTCTGTATCAGCTCCTGCCTCCAGGTTCCTGCCCTGTTTGAGTTCCTGTCCTGAATTCCTTCAGTGATGACCTGTACTGTGGAAGGGTGAGCCAAATAGACCCTTTCCTCCCCTCCTTGCTTTTTGTCATGGTGCTTTCACCACAGCAATAGAAACCCCGACTCAGAACACAAAGATAAACAACAGCTAACACATTGGAATTGGACAAAACAAACAAAAGCAATGAACAGAGCCCAAGAGAAGGAATAATTTAGAAATGGCGGCCCACTCATTCACACACTCAGGAATCCTGTAGAAACCCTAAACTGGAAGCCATGACATATATATATATATATATATATATATATATATATATATATATATATATATATATATATACACCAAGGACCTGATGCAGACCCAGGCAGGCCCTGAACATGCTGCCTCAGTCTCTCAGTTCCTGGGAGCTTTGTTTTCTAGGTGTCCTCCATCCTCTCTGGCTCTTCTACCTCCTTTCCACCTCCTCTTTCATGAGGGTTCCCTGAGCCCTAAGGGGAGGGATCTAATGGAGACATCCCATTTAGGGCTGAGTGTTTCAAGGTCTCCCACTCTGCATAATATCTGACAGTGGATCTCTATATTTATTCTCATCTGCTTCAGGAGGAGCTTCTCTGATAATGGCTGAACAAAGCACTGATCTATGAATACAGCAGAATGACATTTAGAATTATTTTATTGCTATATTTTGTTTAGAACAGTAGTATTTGGTTTTACACTAGGTCCTTGGACTTTCTAGTCTCAGGTTCTTGGTCACTCAAGCAACAGGTATGTATTGTATCTCACGGTATTGGCCTTAAGGCAAATCAGATGTTGGATAATGGTTGTGGTTACTCCCACAAGATTTATGCTAACATTGAGTAGCACATCTTGCAGGCAGGACACCATTGTCAATCCAAGGGTTTGTGGCTGGGTGCATGTTTATGTTTCTCTTTTTGTAGAATGCAGAATACCTTTCTGTACGAAAGATGCTAGCAAGTAGAGGTGAAGGCTCTGTGTAGGCACCAGCTTGATTTACCCATGTTCAATGAGTTGTTTAGATGTTGTCTTCAGCAATGGGGCCTTGCTATAAATTTGTGGATAACAAACTATAGTCTTGGCAACACCCTGGGCTGTTCGGGGTTCCCATGGGACTAGAAGAACTAGAAGCTTTATTTGGTGATGAGATGGCCAGGTGGGGCTCTACCTCCCCCATTATTTGGTGATTTCATTTAGATTGTCTTTGTAGATGTATATATTTTAGGAAGTTTCTACTGTATTAGATTTACACACTATCCCTCAAATGGCCCTTAATTTATCTGTCTCGCCCTGCAGTTCCTCCCTAATCCCCTTTCCCTCCCCCATCCCCACTTGATCCTCCCATTCTAGTTCCTCCATTAATTCATAACTGTCTATTCTTTTTCCCTTTTCTACCAAGGTCTATCTGTTCTCTCTGGTTCTTTATTCTATACCTAACTATCTCTATATAGTTCTATAGATTGTAGCTTAGGTATCATTGACTTAACAGCTAATATCCACATATAAGCAAATACATACCATATTTCTCTTTCTGGGTCTGGGATACCTCCATCAGGAAGATTTTTTTCTCATTCAATCCATTTACCTGCAAACTTCATGATTCACTTTTTTAAATGGATGATTAATACTCCATTGTGCAAATGTACCACATTTTCTTTTTTCATTCTTTTGTTGATAGACATCTAGGTTGTTTCCAATTTTTGGTTATTATGAATAGAGAAGCAGTGAACATGATTGAGCAAGTGTCCCGGTGGTAGGATGAAGCATCCTTTGGGTATATGCCCAAGGATGGTATAGCTGGATCTTGAGGTAGATGGATTCCCATCTTTCTGAGGAACCACCATACTAATTTCCATAATGACTGTACAAGTTTACACTCCCACCACCAGTGGAGGAGTGTTCCCCTTACTCCACATCCTCAAAAGTGTGAGCTGTCACTTGTTTTATTGATCTTAACTATTCTAACAGGTGTGAGATGGAATCTCAAAGTAGTTTTGATTTGCATTTCCCTGATGGCTAAGGATGTGTAACAGAAGTGTCTCCTCTTTTGAGAATTCTGTTTAAATCTGTACTCCATTTTTAAATTGTACTTTTTTTCTTATTACCTAGTTTTTTGAGTTCTTTGTATATTTGGATATTAGCCCTCTATTAGATGTACAGTTAGTAAAAATCTTTTCCCACCTATAAGCTGCTGCTTTGTCTAAATGATGATGTCCTTTGCCTTACAGAAGCTTTTTAGTTTTATGAGGTCCTTTTTGTTAATTATTGATCTCAGTGGCTGCTCTATTGGTGTTGTGTTCAGAAAGTTGTCTCCTGTACCAGTGAGTTCTAGGTTATTCCCACTTTCTCTTCTATTAAGTTCAGTGTATCTAGTTTAATATTGAGGTGTTTGATCCATTGGAGTTGAGTTTTGTGCAAGGTGGTAAGTATGAATTTATTTGGATTTTTCTATGTATGTCCATCCAGTTTTATCAGCATCATTTGTTGAAGATGTGATCTTTTTTCCAGTGTGTATTTTGGCTTCTTTACCAAAAATACTACTTTTAAACAAAGGTAAACTGGAGAATTTTTCAAACTCCTTTGACAATGGAATTAGCTCTCAATGTATTTTCTCTTAATCCAGTTTAGAGATGATAGCTTGTGTGAAGAGAGACTGCAGTTTAAAATAGCTCTCAAACATTTGTGTAGAGAGATGCAGGTCTTTTATTTTTACAAAACAGCTGTTGAATAATGAACTCAAAGTGGAATTAATTAGGGACACCACAGAATCTGCAGAACCCTTGGGACTGCCCCATTTCTTCAGAAATCTCTAATACTCTAATCACGCATCAGCTGGTTCATTAAAGATGCTTATCCTATGATCACTAAAGAGCTCCATAGAAGTAGAAATATTTCTTCTTCAACACTTACCTTTTCCTTTCTTTCTAGCCTGAATATCATTGGCATTAAGAAGTTTCTCCTCATATTTTATTAATATTTGAAAAAACTGAATTCAAAAAAACATAGTTCTACTAAAAAATGCATGAGTCAAGACTTAACAATCCTCAAGATTTATTTATTTTTGTTTTATGTATATATATGAGTGTTTTGCTGTGTGTATGTATGTGTACCACATGCATGCCTGATGCCTATGAAAGCCAGAAAGTATATCAGATCCCCTGAAACTGGAGTTACAGATAGTTGTGATCCACTATGTGTGGTAAGAACCTAACCTGGGATCTGTGAAAGAGCAGAAAGTGCTCTTAAACACTCAGTTATCTCTCCCCTCAAGACTTAATAAGTTTTTAAAAATAAGAACCTAAAATTATACACTTGCCTCAGAAATATATAAATATTGTATTCCCATAAAAACCACTGTAGACTTATATATTCTTTCTCATGTTAATTTGAGTTTAATTTTAAATATCACTGCATGTAAAATTTGTTATTATTTAAGCACTTCAAGGAAAAAAAACTGGATGCTATAGACATGATGGTGCACCATGCTTAGTGACTAAGATGCCAGGTGTCTGTCAGCTAGGAGAAGAAAATTTTGAGTGTATCCTTAAAGGAATTTCAAAGATTATTTCTGGCATTTACATATTTTAGTTTAAAACCTACAAATAGATCATATAAAAATTCTTTGTAAACATTTCTGTTTGTGTATGACTAAAAAAGGCAAAACAAATGTCTTATGGTTTATTTTCGTTAGAAACACATACCAGTGGACTGTAAGTTCCTGTCGGACACTTAGTGATAGATACTTGGAGAAACCTAAAGAATAATATGTTGGTCCATTTTTTTTTCCTTTTGAAGAATAGCTTTGACTTGATATCATCAGTTCTGAACTGCACTGGCTGCTAATCATTCAGTGGTCTGAGCAGCTGTAACTGTTCATGTTACTCCTGTAAACCTCAGTCTCCAATCTGCTGCAAAGCTAGTGTTTGATATTGCTGTTAAGTTCTTGATGTGACCACATCAGCTGCTGATATGATGGCACCCTTTGTTTTAATGCAGTCCTCAGTTGAGTGTTTTCTAATTTCTGTGAGTAGAAGGACAACTCAAAGTCTTTTATTTGTAGAGACCTGTAGACCTGGATCTGAACTTAATTGTCTTTAAATCACTAATACTATATCATTTATAGAGGATGTTCATGTGAATTACCTTCAGACTCTCTTGATGATTGATTGAGCTGTAGTTCCTTCAAAGTGGCCAATCATGGTAGTAGAATCTATGCTGAACCAGAGAGAAAGTCCTGTTTATTTCACCATTCTAGTTCTTCCAGCGTGTTAGGGAGATGTCCCTCAGAGGCTTCTACTATTATGATAAGCACCATGATTCAAAGCAACTTGTAGAGGAAGGGGTTGATTTTAACTTACAGATTACAGTCCATCACTGAGGGAACTTAGGGCAGTAATTCAAGGCAAAAAGCTGGAGGCAGAAAGAGAAGCAGAGATCAGAGAGGAACCCTGCGGACTGGCTTCTTGTCCATGCCTTGCTCAGACTGCTTTCTTTTGCAACCCAGGACCACTTGCCCAAGAGTGGTACCACCCACAGTTGAATGGCCTGGCCCTCCCACATCAATCATTAATCAAGACAATGCCCCACAGAAATGCCTACAGGCCAATTTTATGGAGGCATTTTCTCAATTGAGGTTCCCTCTTCCCAGGTGACCCTAGCTTATGTGAAGTTGACAAAAAAATTAATCAGCACAGCACAGAAACAGATTAAGTTTAGCCAATAACTGGCAACTCCTCTGTGTTTAGCAATCTCTCACATGGATAGAGAAATGAGTAAAGCAAGAAGCCTATGAACCATAAAGCAGCATCCACAAATAGAACCAAAAAACCATGTACCCCTAAATAATGTTTCCATGTGAGGAAGGAAGTTGATAAAAGTATTTATTTGCTCTAAGAAATAAAAATCTCAAAGGAAGTTCTTCTACTTGGGTTGTTGTGTTTAAAAGGACTCAGAGAAATAGGGAATTCCCTCAACCACTATTGGTATGATACATGTAAATTCTAAAACTATTTCTAGTTTGTAAATTGGTCAATGCTGTCAGTAGTTTCAAGGTGAACTTTAAATTTCAAACTATCTCTTACATAATAGTAAATCCTTGATGTGCTGATGGGCAAAGAAACCTTTATTGTTAAAATAAATAGTAAATTTGCGAATTAAAGTTTTTGGAAGGTAATTATAAATTCTAAGTTCAAGGACAACTCACTCTATAATAGACATGACCCTGTGATATTTTTTTTTACATTGGCCTTTTTCCCTAGACAGTGAGGATAGCCCTAGAAGGTTTTGGTCTGGTGTCAGCAAAGGAAATATTTTAAGTTGTGTTGTTTGAATCTTCCTTACTCCTACTGAAATAGGCAACAGATTTTTATTTAATTAAAAATAATAACAATGTCTTTCCTGTAAGTCCTCAGGAAGCACAATGAATACAATCTGCATTAATAAAGTTTTAAAGAATAGCCATATTTTTCACTCAGCAGTAGAAGCTACCAGGTCCTAGATCACAAATACAAAATAGGACAAACAGCCCACAGAGCATCATGGAGCTGTACAAAGGAATGGGTCAGACATGAAGGAATCTAAAAGCTTAGTGTAATGAGTTGACATTTAAGTATGGATAATACTACTCAGAAACTTTAAAAAAAAAAAAAACCTTATTCTAGAAAATGGAGGCAAGTGTGCACTTGTGAGGCAAAGTTGAATGCACTTTCTCTGTTGTCTTTCTTTATCTTTCCTTGTGTCTGTTCTTGCTTCCTCCCTTCCATCCCACTAGGGTATCTTCTTTCTGTGTGGCACCCACATCTACATTAGTTCCATCCTACCATGTCTATCTGTTCTGTTAAATAACACAACACAGAGCTGAAGAGAGACATTCACAGTAGTTAAGGGCTCAGGTTCTAGAGCTAGCCAGAAAGCCAGTTCTGCTGTATGAATTTTATCTAATGCCCAAGTTTCTCTGAACCCCACTTTCAGTTATTATAAACTATAAATATTTTTTAAAAGAAAATTTAATATTTGCCTTTAGGCACAGTTTCTCTAACACATTACATGTTTAATATGTATAAAGTTCTTATTTGGCTTTTTTTAAATAGAAAAACCATGAGAATAATAGGAATGATTACAAAAACATGTCAAGTTAAGTGTCTGAGTGTCTAAGTGAAGA
Source organism: Peromyscus leucopus (assembly GCF_004664715.2). NCBI lineage: Eukaryota > Metazoa > Chordata > Mammalia > Rodentia > Cricetidae > Peromyscus > Peromyscus leucopus. The sequence goes on along the minus strand of NC_051076.1, from coordinate 905,078 downwards.
AATCCCGCTGATGGTGAGAGAATGGGAGGTAGATAATCGTGAAACACTGGATGTAAAGTTGAATTTTGACCTCTGGGCTCCCTGAAGAGTAAATGAAGAGAGAAGCTATCAGTATCATGACTTAAATCTTCCTAATGTTTTTATACAAAGCCCACTAGTTACCCTATGTAAACTCAACTGTTTCCTGTGGTAAAAGTACAAGAACTCTTCTTCAAGCACTTTCACAGCTTGATGCTGTAGAAAATGTCTGTATCCAGAGTTTGGTGAGTCCAGAATCCACAGAAGTCTTCCTTCTCATTCCCCAGTGCAGGCTGCTGCCACACCACCAAAAGCAGCTCACTGAGGGAATGAAAAGTCACTTAGGCTACTCCACACATGGAATTTAGATCCAGACCAATTCTAATCTGAACCATGTAAAATGATATCATCTTTCTTTGTGGCCTTAAGCAAATGATATGATGTTTGTGGAAGTGTTCTGCTCTGAAGAACAGAGATATTAACCCTTCATGTGCTTAGCATTGTTAACATTGTCACTAATGTTATGAACAGAATGTATTTCACTGCTCAGTACATGACCATAAGCAACTGTTTATTCTAAGGGGACAAAGTCATGGATCTAAGCATGTTTCTCTCAAATGGTTTTCCAACTCCCCCCAAAAATTTAGAAGATCTAAAAAAGAATGTATTTCCTTAAGGCAATCTTCCACAAATATCATTCCCCAAAGTGATTTTTGATAGGTGATGGGCAGCAAGCAGCCAGTGGTACCCTCTTTTGGCAAGCACTTGGAATGCAGATAGTCTGTTGCCAGTTAGGGACAGACCCTGCCGTAAGCCTCAGCTGAGGTGGGAATACAGTTGACAAGTCTTTTAAAAGATGAGAAGCCTAACCCAAACAGAAGTCTGTAAAATGCCACCTCGCCTCCACATGGATATCGGCTGAGCAAACGGGACCTTGCCTCCACATGGGCATGGACTGAGCAAATGGGACCAAGATTTTCCCCACAAACCTTCAAATTCCATAGCCAAAGACCACTAGTGTGATTATTTTGGGCTGCAAAAATCTTGAGGAGGAGGATGTCATGAAACTCTCACTGTGACGAGAGTGGTGAAGCTCTCCTTAGAGCAAACAAGGAACGAGCAACATTATGCTTCCCAGGACATCCTGGACCAGCAAGTGCCACTGCCCCATATACTTGCTGCTCTGCATGGTTGGCTGTAACAGGAGGGGATCGGCACTGCCAAAGCTCATTATTTGGGTTTTAGAATTATTAATCTTAATCTTTATTTTCCAATATGTGTTAAGAAGTAAAATACTAGTTTTTTTTAAATCACACCTATTTTGTGAGAATCAAGCCTCTATGCCAACTCACAAAGGAAGGCTTTCTTATGCTCTCTTCTTCAAGCTTCCAGCTCAGTCAAAAGCGACAAACCATTAAGGTACAAGTTAAAATGAAGAAATGTGGGATGGTGTGAAGTCAGTGGGAATTCTTATCCATCAAAACAATTTTCCCACATACCCAAACTCAAGATGACAAAACACGCAGGTACTATGTGAGCTTTAACTAATAAACACCAGAGAACTGTGTGTGTTCCAGACCTGTGCCCTTTGAAAAGACCCAGAATGAACTGTCTTGAAGCATGCTGTTTGTAAATTATTTCTCTTAAAGGCACAGTAATTAGTGGTAAAATACTATGCCTCCATTCTATCAGCCTGATACATAGAATTTTGACTTGAAAAGGTTTACTTGCTATTAGGGAAAACAAATCTAGATTGCCTAATGATATAAAATGATTGGTAACTTCAGAAAGTAAACTGCCACCTCTGATAAATGGGATGAAAATTCTGGACTTCCTGTATAGTCTTAGAGTCTTCAACAGGGGTCCAGCTTGATGGTTCAGTGAGTAAGTGCACTTGCTACCAAACTGGTTAACCTAAGTTCAATCCCGAAACCACCAGACCTACATCAGACATATGTGGTGTAAAGAAAGAAATAATTTATGCAAATTGTCCTACACACACACACACACACACACACACACACACACACACACACACACACACACACACACACTACAATTTAAAAAATTAAACAATTTACTTAGATAAGCATCCTATCAGGACTAAAACATACCTTTATGTAGACCTGATAGCAGGGCATCTTTCTGAAGTTTTTTGTTATTACAAAAATTTAATCTGAATAATTGTCTCTTTGTGAGAAGCATCCTGGGAGCCAGCCACAAGCATAGGATAGTGAACTTGAAGTAGATTCTCACACTTCATAAAACTATAGAAAGATGCCTACATAACAGATTGAGGTTTGGAAGTCTGACCTCACTCAGTGTTCCCAGTGATCAGCTCCAACCGGAGACCATTGTGAGCACTCAGCCGAGGTTGTCACTCTTTCCAGCACCATCAGCAGGTCTGTAGTTCACACACAGCCCCAGCGGCTTCCTAGGGCAGAGTCTAGCAAGGCAACCTTAAGGTATCGTCGCTACCCATTTTTTAATCAAGGAAAGAAGTCAGACATGGTGTCTGAAAGATAGCTGCTTTCCCCAAATTCTAATGTGTAACATGTAAACTCAGTTACAGCAGTGTGCTTTATGTGAGTGCTCTAAGATAATGAGAAGATTGAATTTGGGAAAAAGAACTTGAATGTTCCTTCAAAAATTCAATTTTATCTAGTCATTATACTGACTGGTCCTACATCAGACAGGTACTAGGAAAGGCATCCAGATGCTTTCTAGAATGCACATGCAATTAGAGGCAGTCTTAGTGTGCCAGGAGTTATTCAAAAAGGGAGGAAGGAGACTTCAAGTATTGAAGCCTTCCATACATAGTTGAAGTATCCCCTCCCACTCTCACTTTTTTTTAAATTGTGGTTCTGGGGATTGAACCCAGGGCTTACAGATTCAGGGCAAATGTCTATCACAGAGCTACAGCTCCAGTCCTTTTGTATTTTTGTTGAGACAAGAGCTTTCCAATTTGCACAGGCTGGCCACACACTTGCAATCCTCCTGCATCAGCCTCTCAAGTAGGTGGAATCACAGGCATGTATCACTGTGTCTGCCATCTTTCCTTTCTTAAACAAGGGGTAAGGGTGATGCCATTAGTACTGCTTTGACAGTCTCCTGTAGGAAGCCTACAGTACGAGCTATACCAGCCCTGATGACAATGTTGGACAGAGTGAACACGTTTGGTGCATGCTTACAATGGTCCCACATATGAGTTGATCACTGGAAACAATGGCAGAAAGAGTAAACATTCAGATTCCAGGACTCCTCTGTCAGAGATTCTCAGTATGTTTGGTCTAGGACAAAGGTGGCTGGTAAACTTTTTATTTTTCAAGAGCTCTAAGAATTACATTGAAGTGTTTAAATTGCCTTTTTACTATCTATAATATAAGTACCTATTGTTGGCTGTTTTTTTACTTTAGCCCCATGTTGGGCACCAAAATGTTGTTGGTTGTTTTATTACTCTTTTGAGGATCCCGCTACCCAGCTCCCAAATAAATACCACATGATGACTTATTCTTACTTAAAACTGTCCAGCCTTAACTTTGTTTGTTTCTTGCCAACTTTTCTTAACCTTAATTATCTCATCTACCTTTTGCCTTTGGGCTTTTCCTGTTCTCTTACTTCTATAAATCTTACTCTTACTCCATGGCTTGCTGTGTAGCTAGATGGCTGGTCCCTGGAAAGAGCAATAAAACAACCAACATTTTGGTGCCCAACGTGGGGTGAGAGTAAACAAAAACAACCAACAAACAGCAGGTCCCTGTGGAAGGCCAAAGTACGTTTCATAACTATCTGGTTCTGAAGGTCCAATGATTCCACCAGAACTTCATTTATTGGGCTGATTTTTCTTCATAAAAGCTTTGGCTTTAGACAGGATTTCCATAAATGACATTGAACACCCATTAGGCTTCTATTCTTCTTGCTGTTAGTGAGATACAGAGATTCTCATAGTTGAGTCTGGTTTGCTCTGACTTGCCCTTCTTTGAACCAATACTCTTGTTAACCAGGCCTAGGTCCATGGTCTACCTAGCAGGAGACAGAGGTGAGACTAGCTGAACCAGGTACAGTCACTGGAGGGGCAGCAGGATTTCACCAGGGAAATCAGAAAGAGGCCTGTCAACTCCAGAAACTTGGCTGACGACGGTTCTTAAGAAGGGTGGTAGCTAGCATGCACTTTTGGTTGAATAATTAATTATATAAGAAGAAATACCATACAAGAGTCATGATGTGATTAACAGATCTTTCTGCTATGTGATGCCAGTCACTGCACTGCTGGTAACTTTCTTGTGCTGCAAGTCATATCAGACACATATGACCAAAATTTGCTAAGAAATAAAGTTTAAGCCTTTAAAAATTGAACTGGACATTGTACCTGTAATCCCATGACATTGGAGAGAGGTTTAGGCAGGAAGATCCTAAGACTGAGGCCAACCTGGAAAACTTAGTGAGCTTCTGTATAAAATAAAAGTTAAAAAGACTTGGGGTCAGAGACAGTTGTGTAAGAGACTGGCTTCAGTCTCCAACAGTGTAAAGAAGACTGAAAAGGACAAAGAAACAAAGCAAGAACTAAAAATACCCCCAGAGTTAGCCTTATACCAGTGGAGCATCTGGGGCTAAGGAGTTTGTAACTGTCAAAAGACAAGAGAGTTGACAAGTTATGATGTCACAAGTTTCCACCACTTCGGTGGAGTAGTCCAGAAACATTTTGGTTATGCCAACACACTGAGTCCTGAGGATGTGGGAAGATAAAAAGCTTTTAGTAAGATGCAGGATTTCTCTCTTGCAGGTTTTCAGACAAATTATCAATAACTCATATTTTTGTAATAGCATTTTATGATTAGAGAACTTTATATATATATATATTGAAATATGACCTTACCCACCTTCATTTTGCCCTGCAACCCACCTTGTATGCCTCCCAGTATGATCCTCCCAACTTCACATCTTTTTCTCATTTTGATAACCCACTAAATCCAATTTGTGCATGGGCATGGAGGCATCCCCTGGAGCATGGGCAATCTACTAGTGCTCACACGTTCAAAGAACAATGAATCTCCTTCTCACAAGACCATGTCTTAACTTTGACACCTTTTATCTTTAACAAGGGCTTTGAATGAAGAAAGAGAAATTCTTAGAGCCAATTAATAAAATGATACCCTTAAATCACATAATAATGTTCTTTTAAATTTAACAACCTTTATAATATATACTTAGTATCTTCCCACATAATCTGGAAGAAAAGTACAAATGTTGTTTAAAATGGTGTCTCTTTTAAACCACCTTATTTTTGGAACTAAAACTTAGAAGTAGGGAATTAGAATTATTGCTATTGTAACATTATCTTAAATTCATTTTCCCATATGCAATATGAGAATAAAAGTATACCTATATTGATAAGTGGAACAAAGTTGAATTGTCCATTCAAGCATAGAAGTAGATATAATTAGTTCTCCATAATAATAATTTTAATTAAGCTTTAAATTGGGGTGAAGAGGTGAAGAAAGGCTCAGTGGTTAAGAGCACACACTGCTCCTGTAGAGGACCTGAGTTTGGTTCCCAGCACCCACCTCAGACAGCTCATAACTGCTTTTAACACTAGCTCTAGGACAGCCAATACCTCTGGAAGACTTGGCCCCCTGCACACACTCACATAGACACATACAAACATTAACTAAAAAATAAAAATCTTTAAGAAAATATAAACATTAAGATTATTCAAATTTAACTTCCTATTCAAACCTTATTTGGATTTAACATTAATAAAATTATTTAACTATATTAATAAGATCTGCACTAATCCTTTATAAATTATTTCCCTGGAAGTGAGACAAACTATCATCAGTAATATTTTATGAAGATTTTATCATAATTGAATTGATATTTCCTTTCTACAATTGAGGGAAAGTGTCCCATGGATAATTATTTAATATTTATGGATATGTACATCCTATAGAACAACTAAATAAAGGTCTATACAGATATAGTATAAATTTACATTCATACAATTCATATTCATATAGACTATTATATTTAGGTGCACACCTTGTAAACATATTTTACATACCTATATAGCCTGAAGTGGGTCTTTGATTACTGGTGAAATTTTCTATATGAAAATAAAAATAAAGTGTCCTTGCTTTATGAGGTGAATCTAGAAAACATCGCTCATCCTCATTCATAGTGTGTCTTTCTCCAGTGTCTTCTTTAGGCTTTTCCTTCTTGTTTCTGTCAGCTGCCTTTTTCTAAAACAAATTAGATAAAATTTATTTTCTTTTCTCTAATTTCAGTGAATGCCAAGGTCAAGACAAGGTTTCAAGTCAGCATTCTTGTGATACTTAAAAGCTTTCATTTGCAATATGTTTGTGAGAATCCTTGAGATTAAAGTTTTGATTACAAATTGTGGTTTAACATGACACCTGTTGTTTTTCCTTGCACACTCAAATCTGTGAGCTTGGTATCATTCCTATTGGAAGCCATACTTACACTTTCCTGTAAAGTGCTCTTAGATTAATAAAATACTAACAGAATTGTAAAATAAAAAGCCAGACATCTCTCTGTGCCTCCCCCAACTGAGCTGAATTGGAGGACAAACATATCACCACTTCACACTGGCAGCCACAGAATCTGGTTGCCCCTGAGTCCTTGTCTTTGTTAGAGTGGGAAACGTGATGAACGCTGGTCAGAAGGACAGATTTTTCTGAGAGGCATAGACATGAATGCAAGTCGTGAAGGGTTCCCACAACAAGAAGCCTGTTCAAGGGGCGCAGGATTCTCATTGGAGGACAAAGACACACCTGTCTCCCCGGGAGACAGAATAGCTCCATGTAAGCTGATGGTAGAACCCAGAGACACGCTGGATTGCAGCAATTGATAGAGAAAATGGCTGTAGAAACAATGGGAAATCCACCAGGCTCACCTGCTTTTCTATGCTTGATGTAATTTAGTTAACTCACAAAGATGTGTATTAAGCTTTAGTGTGTATGTATGTGGTGGGGAGACCCACGAGCAATGCTTTGTAGCTGTTATTGGAAAATGCAGGATTATCCTAGAGTTTTAGAAGTACTCACATAAAAACGGGTGGAAGTCATTCTCAGATTTATTTCACTCTCCCTGCTGTGTTCAGCCGTTTTCATTTCTATTTTCTTGATGCAATAGACTGAGAAAAACAAAGCCAACCAACCAAAGGGAGTTGCTGGCTGTTGCTGACCAGAAAAAATAAAACAAATCCCCTCGAACATGTTTTTCCACTCTATTTGTGGGTGGAGATAGGGGGCCAGTTTTATTTCTTGATAGGTGGTATTCCAGGTGACTTGGTAATAGAGATCATAGGATTGCAATGAAATCCAAACTCTAGACTCAAATTAAATGGTCCCCAGCATGATTACCATGTAAGAAGACATCAAAACACCACCGTATTCACTGGAGTGCTGTCTTCTGGCCAGGCGACCATGCAGGCTTGCTGCCCACTCCATGGTGCCAAGATTTGCTTTTGTTTTGTTTTATTTGACCTGTTTTCTTTCCGGATGTTCATCTAAGTGATCTTTCTTTCTTTTTCTGATTCTCTTCACATTTCAAGGCGGGTTGTTCCATGTCGGTTTTTGTGGTAGTAGTGTTTCAAATTTCCAGCCATCACTTTTCAGGGAGAGAGAAAACTCTGTTTTGTTTTTTCAAAGTTGATCAAATTTTGCATGGGAATGTAGACACAGTCATGCAACTGTCTCCATGGAAGGAGGAAGCTTTGTCTTGCTACATTTCCATATCTGCCTATAGAGTCTGCTTTTCTGGTTATACTCAGTGGCTGGTATTGATACTTGCTTTAGCTGTTGGTTAGTAATCACTTGGATACTCCTCTGAACTCAAATGAAGAGCATCGTCCCAGAGCATCATGAGGGAATAGTGTCATCACTAGCATTTTAGATGTTTTGAGAATGTGACCATTTGTTACTTCAGCCTACTTTCCCTTAATTACTTGTACTGTGATTTAGCTTGATGAAAAGTTGTCATTTCACTGGACTGAAGAGATGGTTTGTCAGTTAAGAGCATTTGCTTCACTTTTGGAAAACCTAGGTTCAGTTCCCAGTTCCCATAGCTAGCTCACAACTCTCTACAACAGTCCCAGGAAACCAATGGGCACCAGTCACACATGCAGTATAAATATATATATACACACACACATATACATATACATATACACACAGACAAAACACTCATATATGTAAAATAAAAATATATGATTAAACTTATCACATCAAAAGGCTGCCCTGTGCCTGATTATAGTTACCGTCTGCTCCCAATGCCTAGTAACCACTCTTCTGTTGTTATCTCTAGCAATTTGCCTTTTCTGCACATTTTGAACAAATGGATCATATGGGTTTTTTTTTTATCTGACTTCTTTTACTTAACATATATTTCTGGGTCTATGACATTTAAGGTGCTAGTACATATTCTCTGCTGTAATCATGGATATGGTGTATTGTGTGTAGTCTGCACATTTTTGACTACCCATTCACCATGATAATCATTTTCACTGTTTCTGTTTGGAGAATCATGAATCATGCTCCTTTGAACATTTATGGGCAAGTCCAAGGCCTGGTGTATTCAGGTTTGGGGGACAGATACACAGGAGTGGAATTTTTGGTTAATCTGGTCATTTACATTTGCTTTTTAAAGAAATTATCATTGAGGGCTCACAGGGGCTCACAGAGACTGAACCGACAACCGGGGAAGCTGCATGGAACTGACCTAGCCGCTCTGCACAGATGTCCCAGTTGGGGAGCTTGGTCTCATGGGGTTCCAAACAGCAGGAACAGCAGCTGACTCCAACTCTTTTACTGGCCTTTGGGACCCTGCTCCTCATACTGGGTCGCCTTGCCCAGCTTAATACATGGGGAGGTGCTTAGTCTTACTGAAACTTGATATGCCATGCTTTGTGATGGGACACCTGCACTTTCCTGAGCAGAAACAGAGGAGGAACAGAGGAGGTCGGGGCAGGGGAAGGACTGGGAGGAGAGGAGGGAGGGGAAACTTCAGCCAGGTGTAAAGTGAATAAATGTATTTTTTAAAAAGAAATTACCAAAATGTTTCTACAGCAGCTCACTATTATACATCTCTATCAACTAGATATGGGGGTTCTACTTTTCCCATAGCTTCAGCATGTATTGTGCAATTTTTGTTTGCTTAAAACCAAATTAATGGCTGGGAATAGTATCTCAGTGTGCTCCAGTTTGCATTTCTTTAGCAATTAATGATGCTGAACATGTTTTCATGTGCTTATGCATATACTCTTTCTGGTAATATGTTTAAATTATATATATGTGTGTATGTATGAGATATACACATACATATGAGAGAGAGAGAGAGAATAAGGAGAAGAAAGGAGAGGGAAGAGAGAACAAAGACAGAGAAATTGCTTCAGATGCTATATATCTAAGTTCTTCCCTGCCCCAAATCCAGTATGTTTTCTTCTAGAGGTTTTAATTCTATCATCCATTTTTATTAACTTTTGAATACAATAGTTTATGATTTTGAAATGTAGACTCGTTGATACCCCCTATTTATTCCTACAAGTAAACACTACCATATCTCCAGGTAGTCTAGGGGCACAGAGAAAGGGATAACATTTGGGCTATAACCTAACAGGTTCATGTTATACGACCTCCTGGTTAGTACTTAAACTCATGTTGTAAAATAGCCACCAATCTATTAATAGCCTCTATTTTTCCTTGATAGGATGCTGAGTTCCAGTGTGCTGGAACTCCTTATGATTAAAGACCAGTCAGAACTGTCTACTGGGTCACTGTTGAGATAGTGTATATCCAGAGTAAATCATCAGCAAGACACTAATGATCATCATACAATAGCTTGGTACTATGATGCCCCATATGAATAATATCACTCAATACCCTCTCTTTTAAAATACATTGTAATTTTAATTATTCAATAAAGTTCATCATAGTAATACACTTATTGTAAAAGCCTGAAAAATTTTGTACTGACAAAATAGTCAGAGAAGCATGAATGTTGGTTGATAATCATATATCTGCACTGTATGGCCCCAAAGAATATGTCCAATCCTGGCAGGTCATTTATAGGAATGAGATTTTACAGGCAATCTACTACAACAACAGAAATGCCTGAAAGATAATACATGTCTCATCCTAATGTCAGCGAAGCGAAACCTTTTCCAAGAATGCAGTGGCCTTCTTTTAGAACTGTGGAACGCTAAGCTATAAGCCATTACAGGAACTATCTTGGCTGAAAATGATAGGAATGATTTTTCTTCTTTATAAGTTTTATTACACTGGAAATCATTTTTGTATTTCTAACAGTTTGACAAGAGCTAATTACAATGTGCTCATCTGTTTGGCGGACTAATTTGAGCCGTCGGGCATCAACACCATAGCCATGCAGAGGCGCTGCAATGATACGTATGCTTCCTTTGCTCCAAGAATTTGTACTTGCTATAAAAGAAAACAGTTTTGGACAGCCCTGGAAAAGTCGGGTTCGGTTTGAAGAAAACATTTCAGAATTACATTAGAGCTGGCCTACAAGTGAACTAAAAATACCTGCTCATCTCAGTGGTCTTGGCCGTGGGCCTTTCCTTTTACTGTAAAAGTCAGGCTGTTTGAACAGTTGGAGTTCAGCTTGCTTGCTGTCTAAACTAGTGTTCTCTGATAACTTCTGTTACCACTGAAACACAAGCACCATTGCATTTAAGAGAATGTCTGGAGGTGTGGAAAATGGCCAAGAGAGATGTGTTCAGAGTGTTCACACCTTTAGGCTTCCCATGCAGTAACAAGACCACTAAGACCTGTTAAGCGATGGGAGAAAGATGCATCAGTAAACATTACGCAGCAAGGGGAAAAGATGGAATGGAGTAAAGAAGCCTGTTAAAGTCAGCCGAAGATGATTATTTGAATTGCAAAGAGATATGTTCAGACATAGCTAGAGCTGCTAAACATAACTCTTGAAGTTTTTCCAGAACAGAGGGATTGGGGGAATGAGACCACTGAAGGAGAAAATTAGAAAATTAGAAGACAGGATGGGAGATGAAGCTTTAGAAGCTGGTGGGATAGCTGGAGTATATGATATTATTAGGTCTTAAATCTATTTAAGAGTTTGAGAATTTAAAAACATTTTTTTCTGACTTTGGCTGCACCATTTTAAGAGTGAAATGAAGACATTAAGTATGGACAATGAATAACCAACAATAACTGCAAGTTATATCATGAAGGATTAAAAAGAGAGATCAGAAATAAGCCTAGGAAAGATAGTCATGATAAGATGAATAAATCTGAGTGAAATAATTTGAGTGGAAATGAGTCAGAATGGTACTGAGCATCACAGAACTTGGCAGGGTGCTCCCCTTTGCAAGCGGCTCCTGGAAGGCGGCCCCACAGTGATCGTCTGCTATTGTGGAGGCATTCCTGCTCAGTGAGTTAGAAATGAGGACATGAAGAGTGCAGGTCTGATTTTTAAAGTAAAGTGCATCGCAGACTTCGGGAACACGCATTTGGCTCGTTAGAGAGCGCAGCACCCTATTTCTTGGCATCATCTATAGAACAGAGGGAGTTTCCTCCCGTGAGCAACTGAAGTGCCAGCTGTTGCCTTCAATATTGTACCTGTTCATGACGGAGATAGGTTTAGAGCCAAATTCTGGGCTTAGGATAGATTGAACATTTTGTACATCAGCAAACATTGGTGTAGAATGTACGTACCTAGACACAGCATTTACATACACAAGAAGGGGAATTGACCAACAACCTGCTTCACAAATGGTGATGCTAACAGATTTGATTCTTTCAAACCTTAAAAGATAATCGTGTGTAATTGAGTCCTGTGAATCTTCCTAGCACTGCCGAAACCCTGGAAACAGAGAGCAGGTAAAGTAGTTCGAGATGATGCTTAAATCCATGCTCACATTTAAGACAATCACTTCATTTGCTAGTAGGTTAAGAACTTACCAGGTAAGACGTGCCCTAGGAACGTGATTTAATCACTTGAATACCATGAAGATGAAAATGACAGTTCCCTGGCATTGGAGGTATAAAGAACAACTAAAAAAATACTCATTACAGCAAATGCAGAGTTAGGAAACACTTAAGGAAACTAGCCTCCCCACTGTGCGTCTATCTGCGATTCGCCATATCTTTTGGATCCATGAGTGTCTCAAAAACATGGCTAAAGAACATTCTAGATGTACCAGATGTAACTATTCTTAAACAAGCCAAAAGTTGTTTAACATTGATTCTCAATTTGTTTTAGTGTTTGGAGTGACTGTGACTTGATGCCATAACCCCTGAAGGGTGAAATAAGTGCACACCTTCTTAGTTATCCACGTTTGGTCATTTTAAACAATGTGCATGTGTTATCTGGGATACCAAAGAATAATTTTCCTGTGGCCTGGTTTTGAGTGCCAAATTTCTATGCCTAACAAAGATGAAAACGACTGTGTTTGATGCTGTGGCAAACCTTAAAACCAGTACTGAGGGGTTAGTTCTCTTGAAAGGCACCTCCAAGAACCAACATTCCCCAGGCAACTGTTTTCACCTTCATCACTACAGCCACACTGTGGTTAGCATTAAGCTCCCACCCCTATCAGTTATGGATGTACTTGGGCTTTCCTTTTGGAGTTGTTGGCATTCTCAAAAGAAATCCAGAGCTTTTTATCTCTGACTTTTCTTTTTCTTTTTTTTTGGTTTTTCGAGACAGGGTTTCTCTGTGTAGCTTTGCGCCTTTCCTGGAACTCACTTGGTAGCCCAGGCTGGCCTCGAACTCACAGAGATCTGCCTGGCTCTGCTTCCCAAGTGCTGGGATTAAAGGCGTGCGCCACCACTGCCCGGCCTCTGACTTTTCTTAAAATGACACAAAATATCAGTCTAACTTGCAAGCTGAAAAGAAAAAAAATCTAAATAATAACCCCCTAAATCTTGTGCAGGCAGCTTCTATTGGTATAGCGTCTCCATCTGGAAAGCCATGTGGCTAGGCTCCCATTAGCTGATGGCCCTGTCTCTGAGATTGCCTTGGTCCCTTTGCAGTGGAAAGTCCTTAGATGCTGTTTCTATGGTTTATATGTTCTGGTCTTCAGATGAGTTCTACACAACTGTCACGCTGGCCTCTTTAATAGACGTAGTCAGGCTACACTTTTGAAAAAGCATGAATATGTCAAGAGTGTAGACTTAAAGTTTTAGGTAGCAGTGTCACAGGCTCAGTGCTCAATTTCACAAAACCAGGAACTGCAGCTTTCTGATATGTGTATCTAAATATTAAAAGTAAATCTAAACAACCATTGTTTTTCTGTCACTATTCAGAAAAACAAATCGAATTACAGTAAGCACATTTTAATCTGAGCTTACCAGCAAGTCAATTTCCCCCTTTTGTGTCCACTCATAATCATATACTCAGTTTCATCAATAGAGCTGACACAGTTGGCCTAGTATTAGGAATCATATTGTAAATGGTGCACTTCAGAGTTTTTCTCCAAATGCATAAAATATCCATGCCATCCAAAACAACAGAAGCCTCTTAGTCTAATGTCAGGTGAAACTAGTAGAAAATTAATCAGTTCTCTTTCTAATGGTGAGAATAAGGATGCACTTCAACATGGGGTTCTTTTCAGCAATGGAGGTCCCCTATGTTCACAGGAAGCAGCAAAGCACAGTGGAGAGGATTCTATAGGTCTGCTGTAATCACCCTTCTCTAGTTACTACCCAAGTCAATGCAAAGCTTCTCTTCAAAAGAGCAGTGTGTCATGCCTTCAGGCCACCCCAGAAAGGCTGTGGTTCTGACAGTGGTCATCAGGCTGTCTTTGCCTGTGTTGTTTCCTTGGTAAATGGAGGCAGCAGGGCAGGAAGCTCCGGTGGAGCAGACAGGGAATAAAACCTGAACAAGTGTGTCTCAATCTGGCCACTTAAGACAAAACTACCCTTTTCCTAGAAGAGTGATAGAAGCCTCTGGTGAAGCGGTGGGGCTGACTTAACTCAACAGAGAGAAAATGAGCAGTGGGGCTTCCCTCTTGTTCTTCTCTGAGCACTTTCATAACTAAACACTGTAGGTATTCTTTGTGCAGATGCTCATGAGCAGGCACAGTTTTCCTCCACCACTACTGACTTTAATCTGAAGTCATAGTCATATCATCATCTTGGAACTGAATCAGTATGAAGAAAGACATTACTACACATGGTCACCACAAATTAAAAATAAAAAATGGTGCCCATTATAGTTTCACATAACTCTTACTCTTGCAGCCATCATTAACTATGAGTTCCAGGATATATCTCTCTCTCTCTCTCTCTCTCTCTCTCTCTCTCTCTCTCTCTCTCTCTCTCTCTCTCTCACACACACACACACACACACACACACACACACACACACACTCTAACACACACACACACAATATATATATATTTTCTATGTTAATTATAAACTATACTTTGCCCACAATGACTGTCAATGTTTCTCTATCAGCATTTTAGGCAGGAAAATTCTTCAGTGGGAGGGAATTTCCCACCATTTTCCCAATGATCCACAGGACTGCCCCATTCACTAAACACTGGTATACAGTTCCCTTTCCTACACGACTCATTTGCAACCAAAAATCACTCCACATGTTTTTAAAGATGCCCTGGCCAAAGAAAGCATTGTCCAGAGACCTAAACTGTTTTTTTAAAGCTTTTATTATGCTCTTTATTAAAAGCAGAAGTTAGCAACATAAGTGGCCAAAAGAAACTGTTTACATAGTTTTACCTCTGCTTTCACAAATTCAGTTATTGCTCATTTTACCTCTTTTCTTTTTTGACAGTCTTTTGTAAAGTTCTTTTATTTATTTTTTATTAAAAAAATTTTGTCATTCATTTTACACACCAATCAAAGATCCCCCTCTCCCCTCCTCCCTCCCCCTCCCAACCCAACCAAACCCCCACCCCCCACCCCCACAAGAAGGCAAGGCCTCCCATGGGGAGACACATTTAGTAGAGGCAAGTCCAAGCCCTTGCCCCTGCCTCAAGGCTGCAAGAGGTGTCCCATCAGAGGTAGTGGGCTCCAAAAAGCCTGCTCATGTACCACAGATGAATTCGGATCCTACCGCCAGGAGGCCTCCCAAGCAGATCAAGCTACACAACTGTCTCACCATGCAGAGGGCCTAGTCCAGTCCCATGCAGGCTCCACAGCCATTGATCCAACTTCCATGAGTTCCCACTAGTTTGGTTTGGTCATCCCTTCAGGTTTCCCCATCATGATCCTGACACACTTGCTCATGGAATCCCTCCTCTCTCTCTCTCTCTGATTGGACTCCTGGAGCTCTGCCTTGAGTGAACTAGGGGTGAGGGGTGGGCAATGGAGGGTAGGGGATGGGGGATGAGAACATAAGGAAACGGGATGGTCGAGCTGGAACAGGCATAGAATGGGAAAGCAATGAAAGAGATACCATAATAGAGGGAAATATAATGGGGATAGAGAGAAACCCAGTGCTAGGGAAGTTGCCAGGAATCCCCAAGGATGACCCCAGCCTGGACTACTAGCAATAGTGGAGTGGGTGCCTGAACTGAACTAGCTTACCCCAGTGATCAGATCAGTGAATACCCTAACTGTCATCACAGAGCTTTTCTCCAATGACTGATGGAGGCAGATGCAGAGATCCACAGTCAAACAGGAGACCTAAGTTTTGAAAGGTGGATCTCCTTCCTTCCTTTCCTCTTTTCTTGTTGCAAGAGCTGAAGAAAGCAACTGATGTGCCAACTCACAAACAGTGCCGCTTTCCAGCTTCTGGCTACACCCTGCAAGCTAGCTTCTAAACCAGGAATTTTACCACCTTGCACATCTGTTAAAAATTATTTCGAGAATAAAAGTGAAGTATTTTAGGACTTTACATCCATGCTGAAAACGTCCATGTTTAAGTCCAGTTCTGCTGGTAGAGGCGAAAGCTTCCCTTTAATAGTTCATTCTCATGATCAGTTTTAAAAGTCTGTTTAAATATATGGCTAAGAAAATTGAAATTTTTTATTTAATCATTGCCTAAAAAGTACAGTCTAATATTCATCTTTTCTGAGGATTCTCTCACGTTAGGGAATATTCTCATGCCAACAGTTCTCTCTTAAAACCAAAAGAGTTGTCCCAGGTTAACTCTCACAGGCATGTAGGCATTTTGCAAATTTCATATTCTGCCCTCTGTTTTACCTGAAATAGACAGTTTTGAGTGATAAGGCAAACAGGAAAACATTATAAGATGAAGATGGGGTGAAAATGGGTTAATACTGTAAAACTAGACTGGAAATGAGTGTTAAGTTCAGGGGGAAATGAATTGAAATTAGAGAAGGAAAGGATATTCTAGAAGGAACCTGAAATAATTAATTGTTTTGTAGGAGATGGCCTTTCCATATAGGCAGAATTATTTTCCTCACTTTTTCTGAAGAGATAGTCAAATAGAGAATCTCATCTCCTAATTAGAAAGAAAAATACTCATCAAACACATCTCATCACTGGAGAGCTAATGATCCACAGCTGTCAGGCTGAAAGGGCAGGCTTTCTTCCTGAACAGTAAGAAGTGTTAATCATTTTGGATGAGATTTCTTTTTAAAACATACTGTAGTTTGCAAAAGAATAGGATATTCAATATTCCAACTTAAATGATCTTTTTGAAGTGGGCTCTCTCAGGGGTGCTGTCATGTGGCACTGAGTGATCACTGAAGGCACACACATCTTCCACTGCACTTCAATGCAGGACTCAATTGGTAGCATGGTGTGAATGGCTGGGTCCTGTCTGGGCCTCTCAAACTCTCAAGCTCAAAGAAATAAAAATCAGGCCCATCAGGCCCTCTGTAGAAATGGTGTTGCTATAAAATCTTAATATTCTGAATCATTCACTTGACTTGATATAATTTGCCTTGTTTAACATAAGGGTGACGTTTTATCATGCCTTCAGCTGGGGTTTCAGGAGAACAGAACTTTTCTGTTTGTTTAATCTTCACGTGGAAAAATGGGTCTTTTTTTTTTGTCTGTAAAATGTAATTGGCTCATTCATTCAGTTTCCAGTCTGCCACTGCAGCCACCTTGCTAACCTCCTCTAAACATTTTGGACAGATGAAAACCCATTGAATAGAAACATTGTGAATAGCCAACTTTTGATTATTCAGAGCCATAGGAGAAAGGAAGGAAAGCAGGGAGTGAATCCTGCCTCGGAAACCTCCTTTTCACTATTAGTTCTTGACCTGTTTGCTTCCCCAAACCTTTGCCACAGCACCTAAGAAATGCCATTTTCTTTCTTCATGCTGATGCGGAAAACAATTATCCCACAACCAAGTTGGGAGAAGGGATGGTGCCGGGGCGTCTCCACACTGAATGACTGATGTCTTCAAAGCCCAGGCATGCCACAGAACTCTTTGTGGGAAGAGTGCTGGATCGGGAGTCAGAGTGCCTTTTGTGAGACCTCAAAGGCCTAAGCTGTGCTTTCTGTTTGTGTAAAAGTTTTTCTGATTTGTAGTCTTTGCAACCTTCAAAACTCATGGCAACTCTCCTAAGATTCATTCTGCACAGCATCATACGGCATACCTGTTAGGACAAATTACATTGTTTTCCTTCAATAAATTAAGAATTAAAAGTCCATTCTGAATATTTATGATTAAGGCTTAGAATGCTTCTGGAATCTGGCCCAAATCGGAAACTGGAGGGAGTACTTTGTGATGGTCATGCTAATACTGTAGGCTGGAAACCATGATTCAGGTAAATGATACTTGAATTTACAAATGGAAATGCTTTATGGACATAAGTTGATATCCATAAAACTGTTAGATCAAACCAAGGTCTCTCTTGTAAGAGAATCATGAAATTGTTTAAAAAAAAAAAAAAGTGTTAAAATTTTGGGCTAGCAAGATAGGGCTCATCAGGAAAAGGAGCTTGCTGCCAGGCCTGACGTCCCCAGACGTCATTTTCATCCCCAGAATCCTCATGGTAGGAGACAACCATTTCCTCCCAGTTGTCCTCTAGCCTCCACACATTCATGTACACACACACACACACACACACACACACACACACACACACACACACACATTGAGAAAGAGAGAGAGAGAGAGAGAGAGAGAGAGAGAGAGAGAGAGAGAGAGAGAGAGAGAGAATAGAGATCAATTTCCTTTCTAACAATTCAAGTCCTGAATGTATTGACTGATACTTATCCACATTGGTGAGGGTGGCTTTTCCTTATTTAGTCTGGTTCCCAGGAATGAGTTAAGGTAAGCACTAAGCAGATTCAGCCGATAGCGCTTACCTTCATACAGTGCTTAGTCATAAGGCTCCTGTACACACTGTACTAAGTGATTTTCTTGTTGTGATTAAAATACCGGACAAAAAGCAACTCTGCAGTAAGAATTTGCTTTCGCTTACAGTCTGAAGGGACAGCTTTTCATTTGTAATGAGGCGTGTCTGGCAGCGGGTGGCCACACTGCGTCTGCCATCAGGATGCAGAGAAATGATGCTGGCGCTCTGTGCGCTTTCTCCTGATTCAGGGCAGGGGCCCAGCACATGGGAGAGTGCTGTGGGATGTCTTTCTGTGGGCTGAGACTATATGGTATTCTGATTGGTTGATAAAGAAAGCTGTTTGGTCAATGTTGAGGAAGAATAATGTTAGGCGGTACATTCAAACTGAAGAGACAGAAGAAGAGAAAGGTCAGGAGCTGCCACCAGGAGAGGCAAGAAGTGAAAGTACCAGTAAGCCATGAAGCCACATGGCAAGATAGAATAATAGGAATTAGTTGAATTGAGTTATAAGAGCTAGTTAATAATGTATCAGAGCCATATGCCAAACAATTTGTAATTAATATTAAGCCTCTGAGTGATTATTTTATAAGCAGCTGTGGAACTGTGGGGCCAGGTGGGACCAAAGAAACTTCTGTCTACAGGAGAGTATTCCCCACATTCAGGGTGAGTCTCCTTACCTTTTAGAAACCTCTGAAATTCCCTCACAGCCACACCCATAAGCTTATCTTCTGGAAGATTCTGAATCATGTCAAGTTGACAATCAAGGTCAACCATCTAACAATACACAGATATTGCCTCATTTGCTCCCCACAGCTATCTTATGAAATAGGTCAATATGAACTGAGAGACAGTAACTGACTTGTTCAAGATCCTATAATGCCAAAATGTCAGAAAAGGAACTAAAGCCACTTCTTTGGGCTTCTGTTGAATGTCCCATTCTGCCATAATACATTGTCTTCTTGGAGAGGGATGACTTACATATCAGTTTGCTTTTGCTGTTCATACATGTGCCAGAATTCCAAACTTGAAGCAACTACAAGTCATCAAGGCAACATCTGGAGGCCAACGCAGGTACAGTTAGGCATTTCTTCAGTACTCAACTACATACACTCAGGCATCTTCAGTTAGCTTCTCTTCCGTGAGTAGTTTTGCTTCTCCAGGCTGTCTGATTTTTCAGCTGAGGTGATGAAGGTGATGATAATGTGATCTTTTAGGCTTCTATTTTGATACTATATTCTGAATCATAAGAAATAATATGCTGCATCCAAGTCTTAGTGTGAAAGGGTATTGCAGAAGTCATGGGTACAAGGAACAAATTAGCAACATTACTGCACGTGATCACCACAAATTAAATGTAAAAGCACTAAAAATGTTACCCATAATGTCACTTCCATGGCTTCTTCATAGCTCTTACTCTTGAAGCCATAATTAACTATGGGAGGTATAGGAAAGATGGCAAGCTGTAAGGAGGACCAAAAATTGATGTGTAATAAGAGCCAATATGTTCTGCTTGCTGAGCACCTTTAGGTGCCAAGCCTTAGACTATTTCCTTTTCAAATCTGTAAAGTAAATAGTATAATTTCTACTTTTCAGATGAGAAAACTTAGAGAAATCCAATACCTGTCCAAGGCCATAGATCTAGGTAGAGACTAGGGATCTTGAATGCCTTTGAGTCCGATGTGAACATCTATGCTCTTTCCATTCTATCTTACTACAACAGCTCCTTGAGGAATATGCTAATCATAGCTAACAATACATGGCCAGTTAGAAGAGAGCTTCTAGGACACTTTTAACATACAGAGTGATACACAGAATTCTCAATTTGTTGGTTTGTTAATTTTTTTAAGATAGGTTCTCATGTAATTCAGGCCAGTCTGAAACTTGCTATGTACCTTGAGGATGACCTTCAATTCCTGACCCTCCTGCCTCAACCTACCAAATGCTAGGATTATAGGCATGGCCCACAATGCCAGGATTTATTGTTCTTTCTACCAGTGGAGAGCATAAGTGCTGGTACCATTTTAACTAGCATCTCATTTAGACTTTCTACTGCAGAATTCTAGTTATAAATCACAACATCTATCTTTGAGTTTAAAAAGAAAGTCAAATACCTGAAGCATTTTTAGTCTCTAATGAGAAAGGACAGCTAATGTAGGGTTAGTTGTTTTGTGTGTAAATGAAGGTGTGGATTCTATGAAAGGGAAATGCTAAAAGCCCAAATTAAAAAGTAGATACTAGGAATAGGATCCGGGCATGAAAAGGAAAAGCTACAGACTGAGTGATGGAGGAAGAGAATAGGAAAAGTATTCCAGGGTGATGCAATTGAATAAAATTAAATACTGCATAAATTCCTTTTAGCCTAATGTAATATTGAAACATTCTAGGATTTTTTTTTTTTTTTTTTTTTTTTTTGTTCTCTTTCTGTACAGGAAAAGGCAGTTCTAGAGTGAGGTCAGGACACATCCAACACCTTATGGTTTATATTTGTGGGGTGTGTGTGTGTGTGTGTGTGTGTGTGTGTGTGTGTGTGTGTGTGTTAGGGATGTATTTTTATTCTTTCATCTCATTACTGTATGGCTTTTGTCTACTCCCAAATCCATGAAAAAGTGTAGTCAGGACCAAGGACAGATCCGGGGTTTCCCTTGGCTTTGCATTTTCCCAGGATCCTTCTTTCTACTACCTCGCTGGGACATCTAAAGCCTGGCCTTCTGTATAATCTCAGGCTTTTTTAGAAAGGAAAAGTGACTCAGCCTGTACAGTTTGCCAAGGGAGGATGGAGGGAGGTCTAATGTAGAAAGAATGAGCTAAAAAGAATTCTATCACCCTGGGCCCTTTTCCTAGATCTTCAACTAGCAAGAGCTGGAATCACCTGTAACACTCTAGTGAGCAACTGCTTTTTCTTAGTGATTCTTAGCAACCTGAGTCCATAAAACATTTTTCCCTACTTTTGAACACGTGGTAAAAAAATTAAAACTGTTTTTATTGTTAAGCTATGTTAAATACCTTTTTATATATGATTTGAGTGTTGAAAAAGAAAAACTTAATGTTTTTCATTTGGAGTTCATCCAAAGTTCTATCATTTTCTTCCTTTTAAAGATGCTTTCTTTAAAAACATGGAAGCTGCTTCCACAGGAGCTTCCTAATGCACAGACAGTAAGAAAGGAGATCATCCTTCCATTGTAAGCATCGCTAAAGCAAATATAATTTCTTCCTTGATTTCTCTTTACTCTGTCTTCCCCTGATCCATGCTCTGGTAACTGTACATGGGGCACTTTGAACACCATAGAAATGCATGGGAAATGCTGTGTTGTTTTTGAGTGCTGTATTTCAAGAGTGCCAGTAATGAGTTAATTGGGGTATGAGAAGAGAATGATGTTTACTTTTGAAAAATACGCACAAAGTGCATCTTATTACCAATGCTTGAAGCAATTGGTGATGTTGAAAGACTACCATGGTGTTGAAAGATGCTTGAAGCAATACAGTCACTCTAGCATCAATGATCAGACATTACAAAACAGAATATCTCTCCTCAGCAGGTTGACATTATCCCACTGGATCATATTTAGCAATGAAATCATCTGAATCTCTTCCACATGAGCAGAACCCACTGAAGGCAGTGAATGCTCTCTGAGTGCTGGGGCATGTGCCACCAATGCTGCTCATGAATGCTCTCTGAAAACACAGGCACATGAGAAGGTCCAGAGGGAAAGAGTGGGTTCCCGTGACAGCACACAGTACAGCAGAAGGAGGGAAAGTCCTCTCTGGGGAAGCACTAAAGGGCATATTTACCAAACAGAAAATTCTAGAAGCATCCCACTTCATAATTCTGGGAGTATTTTCTCAAGTCAGCTAGTTTCTGGCAATGGTTCTATAGTGCTTTTATTAACACAAATAATTACACTGATGAATAATTTGGCATGGTCTTGAGTCCATTTACTTTGATTGGAAGTAAATGTTTAGCTACTGAGTCCTTACCCTGCCGAAGTCATGTTCTAAGCCCCAGGTGTAAAGCAGTGAACTGAAAAGAATCATCCATTCTCCAGGAGTTTGCATTATAGTGACTACCCAAAAATTGCAATAATTGTATCAAGAATTTATATGGGCTCTAATCAAAAGTAATTCCCCCCTTTACAAGTAGTGGTTGACTATCAAGTTTATCTCAGTTCATTTCCTGAAAGAGTTATCTTCACAAAAGCACATTTAATAATCCTAAACATCCATTATATGTCGCATGATCTTTGTACACATTATATAAATTTCAGAAATTGAATGGGAAGATTTTTTTTCTAGAAATCTTCCTACATTTTTGTTGGAAATAATGCATTGAAGTACATGGAATGGTTCTTATTCTGGAAGATGGGCCTATCGTTGTCATGTGGAATACTAAATAATTATATATATGTATATTGGTATCCATTTGAGTCATACATATCAGAAATCTAGTAAAATACATACTCTCAAACATTTTTTTAGATTTTTGATAGTTTTCTGAGGATATCACACAGTGTGTTTTGATCATATTTACCCTCCCTCCCCCAACTCTTCCCAGATGCATATGGACATTCACCCAACTTCATATTCTGAAAAAAAGCAAACCTTTCAAAACTAGTTTCTGCTTCCCAGTGTGTTCTTCCCCTGGAGAGGGGCTGACTTGCCAGGCGCTGAACTCCTAGAGCAAACCAGCTCTCCCTCTCCCAGCAGCCAACAGTTGCCAATACTCCACAGCCAGGAGTGGGATTTCACACCCAACTCCCCTTTCCTCTCTGAGATTTGGTCTAGCCTGTGCTTATACACGTTTTGTGAATGCTGTTGCAACCACCATGAATTCATACATGCAGTGGAACACACTGTTTCCAGAACACACTATTTCCATGTGGTCATCCACTGAAGTGGTACAGTAATCCCATAAAATCATCTCACATTTTAGAACAGCGATGTTAGAGGTGATTGCATTTATAGGACTCTTTTTACATATGAAAACAGAGAAGCGAAGTCACCAGACCCAAAGCCCAAGTTCTGTGCTCACAGGTAGTGTTCTCTCTGCCTCTTGAATAGGCCCAGGCCCTGGACTGATATTTACTAGGAAGGCCTTGGGTAGCACTGCTGTTTACATTAGTGTCCTTATGACCCTTCCCCTAACTCTCCGGGTCTATGAAATGCTTCTCTGAGCAGATGACTGAAATTCCCACTTATGCTACTGTTCAACTAAATCTTAGTAGGCAGATGGTGCTATGATTTCCAGTCAATAATTAGTAAACTTTCTGAGTATCACTAGTGTGGACAGAGCAGTATGTGTTTGCCCACATCCTGAGCACTGTGTTAGTTTTGCAGTTCTCAAAACTTATTATCCCCATTTTACAGAGGAAGAAATTAAGATACATGATATGGAAGCTATAGAAAGATTACACAGCTCCTTAACATTGAGGTCAGGTAGGAATTCTGCTCTTAATCCCACCTGATTTAAGGTGGCTATAGTCAGACAGCAGGAGCTGCAGACCCAGAGACCAAGGATGATCTGCCCAGGAGTGCCCTGGTGAAGAGGTGGGTGACTCACAACTTATGTCTCAAATCCTATTGTTTCCAATGGAAGTATGCATAGAATGGCTTCCTCAGTCACTCCAAGGTCTTACTCTGACACTTGTCTTACAATTAAAAATAGTTTATTCAAATAGGTAGGTAGTGTTAAAAGTCATGCACAAAACTTCCTTTGACAAAATTGGTCTTCACCTTCATTTGCAAACACTTGACTTTCTCAACAATAGCAAACGGTAAGCCAATTTCTTTTAACACTTGTTGGAAGCAGCGTTTTTTTTCATCATATGGAATCTTTGGGGTTCTGTGGTACAGATATGTTTTCACCTGCCTGTTATGCTTGTTCTGTTGTAGCATCAAGTGAGATTTGTGAAAAGAATGTCCCTGATGATAAATGGTGATTCACTCTTTGTGATTAAAACAGACAGACAGACCAAGCTATTCTGACAACACAGTGAAGCTCATTTTACTGAAAGACGAACAAACAAAACAACAACAAAAAACCCAAAGCTTTATTTTGTCTAATTTAACTGTAATTTCACAGAGGGAGAAAAACTAAAATTGTCCTCGACAGTGTACTGATACCAAGTTTTCCTTTACAGAATTAAACAAAGAGAAAATCTTGGCAGTGATTGTTGAGGGGTCAGTTGTGCTTCCAACAAGACGCTCACCAAGTTCTTCGGGCTGTTTTCCAGCTAACCTCCCTGCTCTGAAGCATGTAGACGTGGGTTCGGAGGGGGCTGGTGCGTGACAGTCCACCTAAGGAAATTCAGAATTGACTCCTGTCTTTGTCTCTTTTTTCTCCCCTGCAGCTCTTCCTCTTTGTCGTCTGGAACTTTGAGCTCTACATGATACCACTGTTGTTATTGCTACTACTGACCTGGAACTACTTCCTAATAGTATCAGGGAAAGATAACAGGCAACATGATACGGTAAGTCTCTGCATTCTTTGTGTGTTTTTGTTATTTCTCATCCTGCTGATGAGATAACATTGAATTCAGTTTTATAAACCAGAAACTCTGCCTACAAATATTCATGTTTGGAGGAAGGTTTTGTAAGCTCAGACCTAACAACTTCGGTTCTTAACACAATACAAAGTATCCGCCTGTTTCTGGAATGATTCAGTTTGATAGAAACTAAAGTGGGGAGTGTACAAACCGAGCTGCGGTTTAAAATCATTCATAGCTGTTATCCAGACCCTTATTCCTTTCAGTCTCCTGGTTGTTTTATGTCACAATGGATCCTGAACTAATAGATAATGTTACAGACTTGTTAATGATCAGACCAAATTAATGTATTCCACTTAAGACGGTTCCCTGTGTAAACTGTCATTGAAAGAAGAGTTGATGGTTCTTAGTCTGGAAAGTGTACTAAAGTACCTTCATTCAGTGAATCGTCACTAACAACAAGTTTATGAGTCAGGTATATTATGATACTGACTTGAGGATGAAGACCTCTCATTTAATCCAGGGAATGTTCAGCTAAATCTGTACTCCCCTTTGACATTTCTGAAAGTTCTTAGAATGTGTAAGGCAAGGAGCTGCAGGTCAGCTGACAAGAGGCTTGTGCTTTGCCCGGGAGTCAGGTCTGCCCCTCCTGGGTTGTATCAGTCACTGTCGTCCTAGCAAACATACTGGAGACTAGTCCACACGTGACTGAAGGGATACAGCATCTCCTCCAAGCTCAATGTTTGTAACTGTGTAACCTGTTGGGCAACTGTTGAAAAGAATTTAAAAGTAGATGAGGATATACTCTGTAGTTATATGCCACTATATTATCAAAGTTTTGAGTATTTCATAGACTCATTTGATTTATAATCAGGAAGTTTTTAGTTATTCTTGATACAGGATCTAATAATCAGGAATATTTGCCATTATTATGTTTGCCTATAACAAATAACACAATTATTTGGTTATCAGTTCAAAATACTAAAGTATTACACAACACTTTATTGTAATAATGCATATCAAATGAACTCACTGTCTTACTTGTGGCAAAACAAGCAAACAAAAAACAGTTCCTTTGAAACAAATGTGCATTTCAAATGGCAACATAAACAAATTATACTTCTTCTAAATAATTTTCCGTATCTTTAAGATAAATGATAAATACTAATATACAACCACCAAGTACATGATGGAGTTGTTTACTTTCTAATGTGTTGCTGTCTCTTTTACTAAATTAGACTAAGGTTGAAGAAACAAGTTCTTGGCTGGTCTTTGCATTTGTGAAAGTTTTTCACATATACTTTATAGATTAGATGTGTTCCAAGTGTTTGTGTATTGTATCCGTGTTGACTGTGCAAATGTATACTCTATGCCTGTGTATCTGGGGACCAGAGGAGACTGTCAGATGTCTTGCTCTATTGTTCTTGCCTATTGCCTTGAGACATGGTCTATCATTATTTCTGCTAGAGTTTCTGGAAGGGAGGGGTCCTTAGTATCCACACGCCACCACCCCACCCCCACCCCCCCCCCCGCCCCGCCGCCAGTCCTGTGGTTCCAGGCACATACAGCCATGCCCTGACATTGTGTAGGTGCTGGAGATTCAGAATCAGATCCCCATGCTTAAAGAGCAAATGTTCTTCCCATCTGAGCCATTTCCCTGGGCCCTAAAACATTTTATTTTGTAAACTCTATCAAGCCAAATACAAGATTGCTGATAAAGGCTTTAATGGTTAAGCAGTATCAATAGACAAGAAGTTATTTTTATTGCTAAGGATATATATTTTAAATTGCATGCTAAGAGACAGGCCCAAAGTGCTATAAGAATTGATGTCTTGGGGACTAATAGGTAATTTCTTCTTCAATTAATTCAGGATTTTTTCTCTAAGAAAATAGGGCTGTCTCAGACAATTACATTTTTGTCCTGGTTATCTCAGGGAGATGGTTGAAAGAGAAGACTATCTACTTTTCATTCAGCTGTCTTGAGGCATATTTGCAAACAAGATTATTTGCAAATAAGAAAAGTAGTAATTTAGTTTAGTTTCTAAGTCCTATGGGATTCATTTTGAAAAGTTAGGCATTGATTTGAGAATTCTCAGTTAAAAAAATTCTTAAATTGTAAACTCCATTATTTTTCCTAGAACATACCTGCCTTGTGTAGAAAGTCCACTGTTAGAAGGAAATTTGTAATATACAATTTATCTTTGGTACTTAAAATTCTCTGAAACTTTAAGCGTATAGAACAATTACATAATATATAACTTAAATTGCATAATATACTTTTTAAACTGCCCTTTATCTTTTACAACATACAACACTAAAACAGAACTTTCCAGATCTTCCTTTCAAGCACATCTATTCTTACAGTTTCTCTCTTTTAGCCCTGGACAACATTTTATCCCCCAGCACAGCCCCCCCCCCTCAGACATTCTATAGCTTAACCCATTTGAAATGTCAGCTACACTCCATAATGCCCAGTAATTGCCTTTTATTTGCCCAACGCACACATATCCACATATTCTTTTCTTCCCAGGGACTGGAGCAGCAATCACAACGTTTCTTTCAACTTCTCATTCACTGGCTCAGTTGAGACCTTACGTAACTCTTAAATCCAATTTGTCTAATTATGTGTTTTCTGGCATACCCAGCTGTGCATTTTAACTGCTTTCTCCTTTTGAAAGAAGACCTTGATTATACTTTGCTGGTTACAGATTTTCTGTCAGTGTGTCTGTGTGTGTCCATGTGTGTCCTTGTGTGAGTGAGTGTGTGTGTGTGCGCGCGCGCGCGCGCGCGCGTGCGCACGTGCACAAGAGTGCACATGAGCATGCATGTGCATGTGTGTACATGTATGGGTGTGCATGTGTGTCTGAGTATCTACAAAACTTTGTTGAAGCTTTTAGCATGTATAAAAAGTACACAAGACCTCTGGGGTGAATTAATTACACTGTTGACTGACCTCAAACCAGGAAACTTCCTGAAGAGGGGGTGGGGGGAGAGAGAGAAAGCTGGGGGCTGTTTCTGCTATGAAGGGGAAATCTTAGAAAATTTAATTAGGGTGAAGACCAAAAAAAAAAAAAAAAATCAAAATGACTTTTAGATCTACATAGAAAAGAGACAAAAGTCAGTAATAATGTCACAACACATGAAGTACATAGATGGCTGAAAATTCTCTCTTTAACATATTGACTGATAGTTGAGATTAATACCCAGCAGGAAAGGGCTTCCTCATGTATTGATTATTTATTAAGCCCCTCAGCCCGTGGATCACCAGCACTAAGCCCCTCCCTCTTTTCCATCTAGTGCTTCTAGTTTCAACAGAAAAGGGAGACCTGATACATTTAGCAAGCAGGCCCTGTTAAGGACTGGATGAGCAGACAGCTATTTCTGGGGTGAATCTGTAGCCCCGAGGGAACCCACAGGAAGAGGTGTGTTAGAAACGCCGTTCTTCCTGGCTATTTCCTACTCAGAATTGTGAAAAGTAAGAAACGCTGGGTCTCAGTCCAGCCAGTCTGGGACCATGGTGTGAAAATTTGCAGTACAAGAGTTGTTTGGCTTTTCCAGAGGAGCCTGTTTAATACATATACCATTCAGAAATGTCCCTGGCATGAAAGGGATATAAAGACAGAAATGCCACCCTTTCTCAGTTTGAGCTGTCACTCCAAAAGCTGAGGAAAATTCCTCCCGCACTGCCTATTGTACCACCTGTCCAAATACAGGCCCAGCCGGCACAAGTGTCATCAGTGGAAGAGCAGACACCAGGAACACCCTTTAGTGGGGCTTTAAAATTACCGGACTCGCGTTGCGTCTCAAGTCCGGCGCGGAGCACTGAGTAGGCCTGTCTTACTAGCTGTCTCTCTGGAGACCAAGCTGATTGGGTGGAGCCCCCTAGAGCCCCCATCCTGTATTTCCATCTGTAGCAATTAAGAGAGAACACTCCGGCGGAATAAGCATAGTTGTGGAACCTTCCTTAAGAAAAGGGACCAGGCCTCAGAAAGTGAAGTTTGTAGATTTTTTGTTTGTTTGTTTGTTTTTATTAAGAAAAAATTTTTATTTATTTTACACACCAAAGACCCCTTCTTCCTTCCTCTCACCCCTCCAGCCTCCCCATTTCAACACCTTCCCACCCCCCGCCATTCCCTCCTACAAGAAGGTAAGGCCTCCGATGAGGAGGAACATTTAGTAGAGGCAGGTCCCAGCCCCTCCCCCTGCCTCAGAGCTGTTCGGACATTGAGAGCAACAATTAATAAATGAGACCTCCTGAAACTGAGAAGCTTCTGTAAGGCAAAGGACACAGTGAATAAGACAAAATGACAGCCTACAGAATGGGAAAAGATCTTCACCAACCCCACATCTGACAGAGGACTAATCTCCAAAATATATAAAGAACTCAAGAAACTAGACATCAAAATAACAAATAATCCAATTTAAAAATGGGCTACAGTGCTAAACAGAGAGTTCTCAACCGTTTGTGTTCTTAACCACAGTCATGCTTTTTTCCTTGGCTCTATTTTGGTACATCCCACTTCCCCCTGAGCAAAGACAGCAGCACTGACTCCACCCTCAAGCACATGCCTTGATGGACATTCGTTAGCTTCCTCCCACTTTTTACTGTTAACTCGGAGAAATGGAGCAGATATTTATTAAACAGTTTCTATACGTCAGGTATACTGCTAAGCCTTTTGGAGACATCACTCTTTTCATTCTTTACAATAATTATATCAAGTGAACTATTCTAAATGCTTTTACCCCTAATTTATAAAATTGGAAATTGAAATGCAAGATAAACAAGGAACTCCACCACACAGTCAGTGTGAAGTGAGAACAAGTCTGCTACTTTCTGAAGCCTGGGGCTGCTTTTGTAGTGCCCGCTGGAGCCTATCTCTTTATGAGTTAGACTCACTTCTGCACCATTCCACAGACTCAAGTATTCCACCAAGGGCTGCTTTCCAGACAAGAGCACTGGCAGAAAACATAATAATCTCCGTGGGTGCCCAGGGCACTCCACAGAACCCCAGATGCCCCAGATTCTTTCTCATAAGCTTCTCAGTGACTTCTTAAGGAACGATGCAGACATCTGCTCCAGTCCAGGCGCTGCCTTCATTTGGGAAGTGTTGGTGGCCCGTGGAGTGACTCTCTACTCACCCAGGTGAGCATGGGAGGAGTAAGTCAGAGCTGAGCATCCTGCACAGTTGTGAAGAAAGTCTTGGAATTTTTTGGCATACAGACATTCTTCAAGCAGGATTTTTTAATTACACTTTAAAAGAACATTCATCTCCGCTGTCATGATATGCCTCCTACACAGCAGTCTCGGTTACTAATCAATGGTAGCATGAAAAAGACAGAGTGGGGCAGATCAATGAAATCACTCTGACTCATGGTATGACTGTGACATAAATGGAGACAGAGTCTGCCTTGTTAAAACACGAGTAAACACTGGAATGTTCCGTTAGTTCTTCCAATGAGAAGGCATTTGCTTCTTCTCCCTTCTCTAGTGGTACTCAATTTGTTTTCTCATCGGCTCTGAGCCATTTAAGCCCAGATGCTTACCACTAGAAACAAAGCTTGGAAGGAAGGAAACGCTGTTGGAAAATTGGGATTGGTCACCACAGGAACATTTGGTGTCTGTCCTGAGTCCCTTCAGTCAAACACATTTATTATGTTTTCTGCCAGTGCTCTTGTCTAGAAAGCAGCCCTTGGTGGAATACTTGAGTCTGGGGAATGGTGCAGAAGTGAGTCTAACTCATAAAGAGCCCCAACCGGGCTGGCCAAAGCCAAGTTGAGAGAGGAGAGGACTGTTCGCAAAAGCGCTTTGTATACACCATTGGTTCAACTTCAGTGGGATTTTATCATCCACTGAAAGTAACATAGAGCACAAGTCTTCTGTGTTTTTCTCTCAGTACCAAAAAAGACCACATCTTCAGTGCTCTTAACAGAAGCAGCTCTGAGTCATCCAGCCTCTGAACACATCTAAAAATGGATGATCGCTCTTTTCTCCTTTGTGCTTTCTCAACTTTTCAGAGGTTACCAGCTTGCAAATATCTGAGGAGGACCATGAAAAGAATCAGACCTTTAGTTCCCCAAGAATCCTGAGCATAAGGCAGTTGAAAGTTAGAGCTGATTAGATGCCATAGGAAAGTGCACCCCACAACCTTCCAGAGACGCTCATTACCCACTTAATCCCGCTGACTGGTCACAGTGTAGAGTGATACTGGAACACGTGGATGCCGATCACTGCATCAAGACTTGCACGTGGCCCTTTGTCTCTCATCCCAGCCTCCACCTTTACCATCACCACCATGGTATCATTTCCCTCTCTCAGAAAATGACTAGACCTTCCCTTGTGCACACTCCAGCCCTGCAGCCCGAAAGATTCAACCAGAGTTGTGAAGGACACATTTAGCAAATAAAAACACCGGTGACCTGGGCTAGAGAGGTGGTTCAGTGAATAAGAGCACTTGCTGTTCATGCAGGGTACCAGGGTTCAGTCACAACTGCTGGTAACTTCAATTCCACAGGGAGCAGCACCCCTTTCTAGCCTCTTTGGGCTCCTGCAAGAACACAGTGAACATACACTTATATAGGCATACACATACATAAAAAAGTCTTTAAAAAGACCACAGATGACTGATCAAATCAGAATTTCAGGTAGCAATAAAGCTTCTAATAAAATTCTAATTTATCAGAATGCCCTGTAAGCATCTGGTAATTTTAGTTATATTTTTATTTGAAGACTAGGAGGAGGGTCATCATCCTGAAATAAAAATCTGATTGGGACAATTGTGCTGTATTGGTTGTTCCCTGGGGTCTTCAAGGATGGCTGGGAAGTCTCCTATAAGAAGGATCCATGCAAACCACAGCTTTGGGCTTTTCTTCTGTTTATTCTGGCATGGTTGCTTGTGTTCTGTTGTTATTGCCTGTGCAACTCCTTGGTTCCCACCACACAGATGAAAGGCGGGAAGAAGGGCTGAGGCGATTGTTTGGGGAGTGAAGTACTTACTGTGCAGCCACGAGTCCCTGCCTGAATCCTCAGAATCTGTGTAAAATCCAGTGAGCATCTGTGATTGCAAGGGCCTTACCGTGACAGGGGCCCTGGGACTAGAGAGTCCCCAGGCCTAATGAAGAGTAAAGAGCCCTGCCTCAAAGAGGATGGAACGCAAGGTCCAATACCTGAGGTTGTCCTTTGACCTTTACACATGTGCCCTGGAACGTGCACCCCGACACACACACTCTCTCTCTCTCTTTTAAAGAAACAAAGAAAGGCAGGAAGTTGAGACTGATGTGTCTTCCTTTGGGTGAGTGAGGAAACTGAACCAAAACAAGATGGTGACTTCAGCAGAGCTGGTTCACTGGGGTGGGCGCTCTGTGTGGAACAGAGGTGCAATGCAGGCCGCACACAAACATGGTGCCAGCCCCATGGAGTCCCGGGAGCCATGTAGACCCTGTGCACTGACATGCAGCCTGGTCGGAACACCGACTCATTACCACAAAGGTCCAAGAGAATACACTACGGCTCTGCAGCCGAAGGGCATGACACAGACATGGAGCGCTGGGGCCAACTGGCAGCTTGTCACAAGCCAGGTGCTCTGCTCTGAGGCGTCTCCTCAGCTGTGTGTGCAGCAGCCCAACAAGGCTGAGCTGCTGACACCAAGAGGTGTTTGAGGAGTTGAAGAGCTTGGAGAGGCGATGGGTCAATGGTCTGTGGACAGCAACGCCAAGAGCACGGGAAGGACAACATGTCTGTGGCTTCCCGAATTTCCACTCACTCTCTCTGCTTTCTAGTCGCTTCTTGAAAAGGCATTTATTTACTTGTGTAGATTTTTATTGTTCATTCTGCTTATTTTGAAATGTATCATATCAAGTCCATCATTAGCTCACTCACATTTATCTTCTACAGCATAGCTAGAATGATCCTTTATATTGCAGAAAACCTTCTAACAAACATATTTTTTAATGTCTGCATTATGTTTTCATTATGAAAATACTATATTTTTTTCTTATTAAACATCGTTTTTATAAAGTATTTGCTTCAGTTTTTTGTTGTTGTTGTTTGTTTGTTTTCATTTCAATGCTGGAAGGAAAACTCGAAGTGAATATTTGGGCAATTCCTTCTCAGTAAAGTCCTCAAAGGACCTCTGGATCAAAATACATTCATTTTGAAGATTTTTTTTTGTATGTAATATGATCGGTCACCTTCTAAAAGGTTCACATTTTATTATGTGTCTGGGTGATCAGCTCCTACCCTTCCTCCAGGAGAGCCATTGATGACTCCTCACTGGTTCTCTTACCACCAGTCCACATTATCACCCGCTCCCAAGAGTGTGAGCGAGACAACTCCTCGGAGTTCTCTTATCTCTCTGGCATAAATTCATTTGATATATTTGCTGCCAAATTGCCTGCTTTTAGATCTAAACCATGTTATTTGAAACTCAGTAGTTTCAGGTCATCTTTGACTAGTCAAAATGTACCTTCTGTCTTAGGATTTTTATTGCTATGAAAAGATACCATGAATATGGCAACTCTTAATAAGGAAAACATTTAATTGAAGGCACTCACTCACAGTTTCAGAGGTGCAGATCATTATCATCATGATGGGGAGCATGGCAGCATGTAGGCAGACATGGTGCTGGAGGAGTAGCTGAGAATCTTATATCTTGCAGGCAACAGGAAGTCGACTGAGACACTGGGTGGTATCCTACGCATAGAAAACCTCAAAGCCTGTCCCCACAGTGACACACTTCCTCCAACAAGGCCACACCTCCTAATTGTGCCACTCCCTCTGAGATTATGGGGGCAATTACATTCAGATTACCACACTTCCCATGGCTGTTTGCAATATATCCCACTTGTACCTCATCTAGCTGACCCTGAGCCCAACACATCCCACAGCTGCTGACTATTATAAAACAAATTAGTTAACATGAGAATCAAATAAACAAGTTCCAGCTTTTGCCTATAGTTTCTTTAAATTAACCCAGGAATAAATTAACCCTAATAAACACATAGTCACACATGTCCTATCTTCATTCCATATGTTCCACCTTCTGACTGAATGCCCCGCTGGCTCTGGCTGTCCCTCCATCTCCCCATGGTCCTCCTAATGTCCCTGAAAACTTTGCTAGAAATTTCTTTTGTTTTATGAATTTTATTTCACCCCATCATTGTGTCTACCTGCTGACACATCTGAGCCTTCTGAGCACCTAGTCAGGCATGTGTCTACTTGTCTTCCCCCAGGAGAGCTCATCTAGTAAGTATGTATCATGGCTCGTAACTACTCCTGGAGACCTCAAGACCAAATTAGAAAGCAAAATACAGAGGGAAAACAACTGCTCACTATTTGTAATCATTGGTTCATTACAAGTCTCTCTCACCACCCTGGGATGGTTGCATTTAATTCGAGCACAGAGGAATATCTCTCAGACATAGCAGCAGAATAGTTGCTCAAAAGACAGTTGCTGACTCCAGACACTGTGGCTCATTCTGTAATTCTAGCACTCATGAGGCTGAGGTGGATTGCTGTGAGTTCTGGGCCAGCCTGAAGTACATAGTAAAACCTTGTCCCAAAATAAAAATGTTTGATAAATAAACAAATACTTTACCTTTCTTTTCCAGTCAAAAGTTGTATAAATTTACACGAAAATTCTTTAAAATTTGGACGTTAACAATCAAAGATGACTAAATTGTGCCCATTTCCTGGGCAGTCTGTGACACACTGGATGAGCAACCAACTAAATCAAACACCTGACTATATTAGGTGTGTTTGTGATAAGTAGAGTATTAAAAGATGCCCCATAATGACTACGTGTGCATTGCACACGTAAAGAAATCTGGCCTGGCTATCTGTGGCTCTGCAGTTTCTGCCCAGCTCCTGAGTCTGTCCTTTTTTCCCTTACTGACTCTGTGTTTACCTTTAATACTTCCTCTTCTTGTGGCCTGCCCTTTTACTCCATTCTCAGACTATAGCTGAACTTAAAATTGGAAAGATAAAACTGTAGAATGATGGGAGATGAGTGTTACCAGTACGTGACATGTACGTTCACACAGAAAATGATGCTAGGGAAATACTTCTATTTTTAAAAGGCAATCTTCTAAAGATCTCCTTGCCGGAAGCACAGTCCTCGCTTTAAATCTATCAGATTCAGAAGAGATTTGAGAGTTTAAAGTTAGTGGCAGTTGTCTGAGAAGACATAGTTAGTCTCATACTTTAGCCCCTCCCACCTGCCTGAACTCTTCCTGGCCGCTCTGCTTCTAGTGGAAGTAATGAGGCAGAGGTGCTTAGTTCTTAACAGAGAGTGAGTTCTTCCCTGAAACCCAGCTGTTTCCACCAAATAAAGTGTCTTGGCCACTGGAGGAAATTTGAAAGCATTGCTTTATGATTTGTGCTTTATAAAAGCACACCCTTTCTGGAAAGGGCTGGAGCCCTAGACAGATACCGGAGTACCAAGTCCCTTAACTCCCCTCAAAACCTCCTGTGGGTTCTTCAGATTGTCTCACTCAAGTGCTTTTTCTCATATAAGTCAGCTTTTATAAAGTATCTGTGCTTCAAAAGGCCTATTTCTCTAGTCTTGTCTTCTTTAATTGAGGGATGAGATACCAGAGAAATGAACAAAAGGGACTGACCAGTTTCTCAGGGCTCAGGATGGATTCCCTACTTCTAGTGACCTTTCTCATACTTTCCAGATGATTTTGCCTCGTTCTTTTCCTGACACCAAACTATTAGAAATACTCTGATGAAGGAGGTGAGATGGAGGCCGCCTGCTCACACATGACCTGTAGCTCGTTCACACTTCTATCACAGTCTGCATGGATGGTCAGGTGGAAGGGTTCACGTATATGGGTGGGCACTTTTTATTGGTATTTTATGTGTGAGGCTGACTATGGTGTATGTAATGCTAGTATAATTATGTGTGCATGTGCTTGTGTATATGTGGGCCACAGCTGACATAGGTTGCTCTCCACCTTTATTTTTGGAGGCATGGTCTCTCACAGAACTTGAAGTTCATTGATTCAGTGAGCATGGCTTTGTCTCTGCTCCCCATGCCCCACTCCAGCACTGGGGCTACTGGTGTGCACCACCATGCTCAGCTTTTACATGCGGGGGCGGGGGGGGCTGAACTCAGGTCCTCATGCTTGTACAGTGGATGCCTTAGCAACTGGGCCACGTCTTGATAGATGTTTATTACCTCTGACTCAGGAAGTTATCAAGATCTTGAATATCCACATTAAAAAAGTAAAAGTGAATAATAAATGACATGTCTATCAGTTGATAGAAGACGCTTATGAATCAGCAACATTACTAGGGATCTAATTGCCCTGGATCTTGTATTTGTCAAGTAGTGTGAGGTATATTTGTCAATAACACAACTTTTAAGCTTTTCTACCCTTTCATATATGGAACTGGAATAGTATGGTAGTAGACAAACTGAAATTTACACTTTTGCGGGCATTATCAATCAGTTGTTATTGAATATATTTAATCATGTAAGAAAAAGAAGATAACAATTACACATCATCATTTCAAAAATAACTGAGACTTCAGCTACTGTTGCTTTTTTGAGAAGGCAGATTATTATACAGCATTCCCAAATAATTGTCATTTCTACTATCAATGGCCAAACAAATAACAAATCCAAGGATTAAATTCCAAGCTTTCTATTTGTTAGCTACACAAATTTATTCATCGTCCTACACCTTAATTCTCTCTGCAGAGCAATGAGGACAATAGCTACATTGTTGGAGTTTTCCAGGGATTTATGAGCCAACACAATGTGCCAAGCACATAGAAATGACCACTAGTTACCTTACCTTGTAATAACAGAGTAAGCCATTGTGAGTATCAAGGGTGGCTTACATGTTGCATTAGTCAACAATGATCGTGAAATATTGCCTTCTAAGTTTTTACCAAGAATGATGATTTTCACTGGGCATGGAAGTCCTGCAATCAAAACCATCTTGGAGTACATAGTGAATTCCAGGCCAGTCAGGGATACATAATAAGACTTCCTTTAAAAATTGTGGTTTTTTTTCCCATAGCCATTAGTCATTTTAAGTATCAAATGTGTAGGTAATGTCATAGTAAGACTTCTTGTGTGCCCAATCAGCCTGCTGTGTATAGGCGAGTGATTCAAAAACAAAAAATGTATATACTAATATCAATAAAAAGTATCAAATGGTAAAAATTAAAGTATATGATAAAATTTGATTAAAGAAAATCTTTAGCAGATTAAAACCTCTTAGAAATGCATTTCCATGGAGTACTATAGATGTATGTTACTTTTCAGGTTATATTCAGAAATATCAGAAAGAACTTTTTCTTGATTATTGTACTGTACCTCTGCACTGTTCCCAGACAAAGGCAGGCCACACCACAGCTGACATGGGACATCTCACTGAAAGCACTGTTAGGTCCACCAAAATCCCCTCTCCTAAAAGCCTCATAAAAGACAAGTCGGGAAAAAGAAGGGGAAAGGTATCCCTCTACCAGCACGCCATGCCTGGAGACGGGCAATTTTAATAAATCAGAATGGAACATGAAAATGTCAACTTAATCAAGCATTTAAATTTTATTAATCAAGCCTAATTTTTATGAGTGCAAATAATCACTGAAGCTGGACAAATTTGTTCTCGATTGCATCAGAAACATAATTTTAATATTTAATGGACTGATGAATTTAAATGGAGAATTATCTTTATGAAACATGCTCTTCATAATTTGCCATTAAATGAGAAATAAAAAATCAACATAAATCTTACATAAAGGTTATTTAACTAAATGTTGGTACTATAAATATTATAAATGCATTGTGCACTAATTTAGCAATCACATAGTACACTACATAAAGCAGAAATGATAAGTGCACCAGGCAGGCTTCAGCGAGACTAGGGAGCGAGCGCTGACTTATTTCGGGAAGCTCATGAGCTATACCAGGTAGTGTGAGGTTCCTGGCCATTCTTTTCACTCAGGCTTTTAAGCTAAAATTTATCATTCACTGCACATGTTCTTTTCAATCCAAATGTAGGTCCAAGCATATTAGGGCTTTCTTTTGTGAAGATGATTCTTTTTATGCAAAAAAAAGATTAAAAATATTTTATCATTACTTGTAGAAAAATACATAAGCTAAGGACTGAAGTCTTGGGACTGTGATTTTGCATCAACGCACTTCATTTTTAAAGCTGAATATTCTGACATAATGTTCTCAGTTTTTAGAACATTCTAGGTGAAAATTATCAAAAGAAAAAACTTAATATCTAAGTCTTTTCCCTGAACACACAACCCATTCCACCTGCTCCCTCCGTGACTCAACATACTGCTTAAAATAGATAATATGAATTTTCTTAAGTGTTCAGAAGATCTAAAATTTTGGCGATATTAGGCTCTAAGAGAAATGCTTATTTGCAAATGTTTTTCTTATAGAGCCCAAATGTTTCAGATGTGCAGTGTTTATCTGTGATACAATGTGCTAAATTATGCATTTGCTTACAACAGAAAGGGCTGGTGCAGCCTTCGTGTTCTCAGCACACCTGATGGAGTTAGAGTGGGACAGCGTGTGCAGGTGTCAGGGCGTGCGCCATAGCAGAGGCCATGCAAACCTCTCTTCTTGCACTACGGAACTGTTAAATCAATAGCATGGAGCTTGCATGAGGCAGCTCAAAGGCACAAAAACTACCAAGGCTGCTTCAAAGTCTGAGACATTTCAGGTTATGTCTTTCTTGTTAAAATGGTGTGTGAGGAACGAAACTTGGGTTTTTAACATAAAAATTTAAGAAATTTACTTTTTTAATATGAACTCTTTATTATTTATGAACAGAATATTTTACTTCAAAAATACTGTCTTTTTAAATAGATTAATAGTAAGTCCTCTTTTAATTTTACTTGAAAACCACATTAAACCATTCAAAATGTTTGCACTTTTATACACCTTAACTGTAATTTGGCAAATAACACTTTCAAGAAAACATAATTTTTAGTAGTGTGTTACAGGTTAATGGTCACCCTATGATCCTGTTCAGCTGAATTAACACACAATATTATAAAGACACCAAAAATTCTTGGCATGCAAAAATACAATACATTGTGAAGCCTTTAGATGGAGACATAGTTCAAATAAACACTAGAATTCTCACAGTGCTTTGTGTAAGAATTAACATTTAAGAAACTAGAAGGAAATATGAAGAGAAATTCATCTAAGATGCTTATGTTGGATATAGAATTTGTATTAGTTATTGTTTAGCCCTTCTTAGTGGAACGGTTTCTCTGCATATTAAGTTAAACTGACACTTAAGAAAATGAAAGGTTATATCCTTTTGGACACTCAAGTAAATTTACTGTCTGTATGCCTTCCAGCAAAGCATATTATACTGCAAATGAGAATGCTGTTGATGATGCAGAATACAGGCTGTACATGATCAGTGGCATGAATCAAGAGTCACCCGGTAGCCATATTAAAGCCATACTCTTATTAAGAACCAGACTAAATTACAACATGACACTTCCCAAAAGGAGCCACGGAAATGCATTCTCCATGAAATAATTGTCTTTGAGTCTCTGTAAAAATCAGGAAGTCTTTTAGCAGTGAGTGTTAATGCTTTTCTTTCTAGTCTGCCTTCTTTTGTCTTGCAATACATTCAGCTTCACTGGCAAGCTACTACACTAATTATTATTACATCCAGTGTTCCAGTTATCTTGATGACTACTGTAGCTGAAATACTTCAAGGTCAAATTCTTAATAGTGTGAATCAAACTAGGAAGTCATCATACATTTGTTTGCTTTGAGAAGTACTTGGATGAAAATGAATTTTAGAGCTGCTTATGCATCATTACTTTTACAAGCAATTAATAAATTACATATGTAGTTTTCTTGTTACATTCATTCTGTAAAAGTTTCTTCTTAAACATTTTAGAGGTAACAGAGGTCCAAGCACATCTACAATGATCTTATTGACAACAGAAGTTTTCAGCCAGAACTCTGGTACTCTCAAACCCAAAATCATTTAAATTGTTCTGTACATTTTCTCAGTCCCTACACATCCATACTTTCCTATTGTATGTATACCTGTAATAAATCCATTGGCACAGAAATGCATGCTCTGCTGGGCTTGTGCATTTCTTTGATCTAAACAAAATCCAGGCTAGGATGAAACAGTCTTCTCTCCCCTAGTGTGTCGCTCCCTGCAATGGGCATGGTCACATGTCCTGTGATGCAACCTAATACAAGCATCTGTACCCATTGGGAATTTTAAATATGTAATTAAACACAAAACTTCTGACAAGTTTCTTACTTTAATATTTAACATTGCTATTGTGCATCTGGCCAGCAGTGATTTCTTTAAATGTGTTGGGTTTTTTTTTTTTTATAGACTATTGAAGTCAAAACATTTGAATTGTGCAACTATTGTTTCTGAGCCTAGCAAACCATGCATTTATTCAAAGATTGTCTTCAAGGAGAAGTGAACTGTTGTCTGTCAGCGTTGACTTTGGGTCAATTTAGGGCTCTATGTGTCTAATGGTAATAGGTTAATATCACCCAGTTACTTTCACTTTTTTTTAATGTAAAGAGTTTTAAATAATGAGAAGACATTATTCATAAGGAAAATAATACTGGCATGTTTTCATAATTTTCAAGGACCTTTAAATGTCCTCTTACCACCCTAGATGTGTGCACACACCCTAAGTTGGTATTACAATGTATTGTTGATAACTGCGGTGATTTTAATAATGGAGTTAACTAAATCCACTTATTTCTAGCCTTTCTCTGTGTTCTTCAGAACCATATCAGTCACCTCTCATGATCAATGGTAGAATAATTCTACATGCACTTTATTCATATTACCAGTATCCTTAACAATTCTGCCAAATAAAATTTTAAATTTTTTGCAATTTATAAAATGTCCCACTGCATTGGGTACAACAAAAAAAACTCAAACTATTTAAAGAATGCCCTTTCACCTGCTTTGGACATATAGACTCTATAGATGCAACTTGGTTTCACTTTGAAAAGAGAGTTTTGTAACTGCTCCATATTAAATTTTATATGCTAATGGCAAATGCTCAGCAGATACTGAATATGGAAGAAGAGATACAACCCTCTGAAAATAATGGTATCTGCTTGTTCTTTGACTGTAATGTGACTGGCACACCATGTTTGGGGCTGCCTGTGTGGTTTTTAAAATGTCATCTTTATTAGTATTACAATCAAGGAATAGTACTTAGAATCAGTTTTCTTGCAGACCTTCCTCCAGTGTGTGGCATATAAGTCTGTGACCAACGACATTACAGAAGGTCGTGTCACTTTTAAGTGCTTGCATTACATCTTTCTGATTTCCCTAGTGCCCTTCCTTTGTTTGATTAATACTACTTGCTTTCAAGCAATGTATCAGAAAGCATAATCTGGAAAAAGAATTCTGGAGCCTATCTTAGAGAACTCTCTTTAAGAAAAGGGGGGAAATCCAACTTAGTAAATGTATCTTTTCTAACAAATGCATCTTTTTCTCAATCTTTTTCCTTTTCCCCCTGAAGGAGAAGGAAATATTCTCTCTCTCTCTCTCTCTCTCTCTCTCTCTCTCTCTCTCTCTCTCTCTCTCTCTCTCTCTCGTTTGTGTGCGTGTGCCCACCGTGTGTGGTGTGGTATGATTAAATTATTGCTTGCAAATTTTAAACTACTGGTTTTTTAATACTTAAAAGAACTATGTAGCACTTACTTGGTTTTATTTAAGGAGGAATGAGCTGAAATTTGAGGCAAGAACTCTTGTTTTGTATTTGTTTTACTTAGTTAAGTGTTAAAACTCCAGCACTCTTTTTGAATAGCAGGATTTTTCTTGAGTTCTCTTGGAAGGCTGCAGGTTTGTGCAGTCATTAAATGTACTACATAGCTTACTTTTTAACTCATCTTGCAGTTTCTGGACTCATTACATGACCTGGCCTGTGTGCCTAAAAGCACAGACAAATTTAGAAGCTACACATGCCCTCAGAGCTGTCCGTTCACTGAGTCACTGATGCCTGGAGATTAGTCATGAATCCATCATGACTTCAAGCTACAGTCTTCATCTATAACTATACTATGCCCAGATTTGTGTTTCTTAGGGTCAGTGAAAACATGAGACAGAATTTTATGTCATTCAGAATACAGAACAAAAAAGATATAATTTGATTTCTAAAAATGAATGTTAAAGATATAGTTGACATTTTGTTTTTATCATTAGCTGACATTTTTGAGAATTTTTTTGATACAAGAAGTATGCTAAGACTTCATATGTAGCCTCATTGAGTCCTTAATCAGCACTGTGGGAAAGAGCCTGTGACCACCACTATTTTCCAAGCATTTTATGCTTCCTCTGAACAACATGTTCGAGTGGGGTACATTCTGGAGTTACATGTAGATGTCAATAGGAACCCATCACCTGCTTTGCCGATCCTCATGTGTAAATGCCTATGACAGCCAAAGACAACAGAGGAGGGTGGTCCTCAGCAGAACACAGCACAACACTCTCTGCCAAATGTAGAAGCCAATGGCTGTGCTGGGGGCGCCTGGCAGCACATTTGCAGAGTAACTGCATGGAGCCAATTACCCACTTGGGCAGGGTAATAACAGTTTGGGTTTTGCAAAAGAGCCTGATTCTGTAGACCTCCTTGAGTCCCACTTGAACACAATTTCATTTGTAAAATGTGTAATTATCCTAGTGGTTTGTTTATTTTTCATATTTTGAAGTTTGGGAAATGAATTCAATATTGATGATCCCTGGATCTTAAAGATAGATGCAGATGGGTACCCGTCTCCAAGCCACACTTTGAAAATTTTTGATCATTTGCCTTTATTCATCTACATCATTGGTTATTTGTGAGCTAGGTCAAATGAACTGGGTTACCTCTGAGAAATAAAAAGTAGATGCTACACCATGGAGTTTGTGCAGTCGTTTGGAGGCCCAGCGCCAGGTGCAGTGATGCATGCCTCCAGTTCCAGTACTTGAGAGACTGAGGCAGGAGGGCTGACATCAGAAAAGCAAAAACAACCAGAAGGATATGACAGCCAGATGATGCACTTACCTAGTTATCCAACCAAAACCAGTTC
This sequence comes from Peromyscus leucopus, assembly GCF_004664715.2. Lineage (NCBI taxonomy): Eukaryota > Metazoa > Chordata > Mammalia > Rodentia > Cricetidae > Peromyscus > Peromyscus leucopus. The sequence continues at coordinate 862,276 of NC_051076.1, read as the reverse complement.
TTGAGTAACTGCTATGTAGTTTGCAATATGCAAGACATAATCTGTCACATTCACCTTCTGGTAGTGAGGTGTGATGAGGAGTTAGAGATGAGGTATAGGATACTGTTGTGGAATATTATTTTAAGGTGTGTTACAATTGTTTATGCTGTGGAATATTTGTTTAATGATGCAAAAGTGTGTTGCATTCTTTTATGCTGCTTTTGTTTAGCTCTGTGAAGCTGTGTTACTGTGCCTGTCTAAAATACCTGATTGGTCTAATAGCGAGGGAGGAGAAGGGATAAGCAGGGCTGGCAGGTAGAGAGAATAAGCAGAAGGAAAAATCTGGAAAGAGAAGAAGAAACAAGAAAAGAAGGAGGAGGACATCAGGGGCCAGCCATCTAGCTATCCAGCAAGCCTTGGAGTAAGAATTAGTGAAAGGTAAAAGCCCAGAGGCAAAAGATATGATGGGATAATTTAAGAAAAGCTGGCCAGAAGCAAGCCAAGCTAAGGCCGGGCATTCATAAGAAAGAATAAGCCTCCATGTATGTTTATTTGGCAGCTGGGTGGCAGGGCCCCCGAAGAGTAAAGAGTGATAAAACAACCAACAGCAGGGCCCAGCTTGTTTCTGGTGCTGTGTATTGAATACAGGATTGTACATGTTAAGCGACCACTCTAGACCCTACAATAAGACATTTTAATCAAAACTAGCTTCAGTAGTGTTTGAGTTTATTTTCTTCTCATATTAGATATGACTTTTCATGACCAACTTTAGCCAAGCAGAAAGAAAGAAAAAAGAATGAAAGAAAAAGTCTTTTATTTAAATATACATTTTATAAGATAGTGTTATTTTTTATTTGTGACATAAAGTCATTTAAATATAATCTCATGAGGGCTCAGTGACTTCTTTTGATGAAATCTAATCTCCATCTCAAATGATCCAATCTGAATGTCCAATCATACATTGCCACAGTTATCACCATTTTCTCCATATTTATAATGTGAATGCTTTAAACAGGAGAAAACTAAGTCTACATGAAGGCTTGTCTGAGATCTCCTACTTAAGTTCTACTGGGTTGGTGTGAATATTGATGGAGTCTCAGTGTGTTTGCTCATCTTTCTGTTCACATCTAACCTATAGAGTACACTTTGGGCCAGAGCTGTTTGAACCAGGTTGAGAGTGTAATGTGTGCAGATTGTTTGTGGAGACTGAATTGCTTGCATGTCCCTGGGTGATGGACCTTCTGTCCAGCTGGGGTCCTTCTGAAGTGTTCCCTGTTCTGCAGGAAGGCCATAAGTCCTACTTTTTTAACAAAGATGTCAAGTATGAGATTAAATTAGGAACAGTTCTGGGGTTTCAGATGTCTTTGATTTTACACTGGCTCATGAGATCTGGAATTTGTGTTTGGGTTATTCATTAAAGTCACACAAGACTTTTAGAAAACTTGAGAGAAAATACCTGGGAATATAGCATTATATCTCAGTTTGTACAGTTCTGCAGCATTACACAGTCTTAGTTTCTCTTTGTATCCAAAAGTCACATGAAAGAAGGATTTGATGCTGTCATCATCAAAACTCTGGTGAGAAAGGTTTCAAAGCATTCGATAACTGTGTTTCAACTCATTCTATTTTGAGACATTCAAACTATATTAGAAAAAAGCAGCATATGAATTAGAAATTATATAGAATTTATATTCTATATAATTATAGTCCTCTGAGGCTTACCTGAAAAATACCTCCCAGGAGTTTTCTATTTTTGGTTTCTATAGAGCGCACACACATGTGCATGTTATTGTGGGGAAAACATTTATTTAAAGTGTAAATTCTAGTTGGTTTGTTTGTTAAGGCAGAGACTCAGGCTGTAACCCAGGCTGGCCAGGAAGTCACTATGTGACCTTACAGTCCTCACATTCCTTGTAAGCCATCTGCCTCTGGAAGTTACATTTATTATGCTCACAATTATATAGTGACCAAAGGAAATAAAAATTGTTTGTTAGATCCAAAATGATTTTCCCATTCAAAAAATAAGTATATTGGGGCTGGAGAGATGACTCAGGGCTCAAAGGCACTGGCTGCTCTTCCAGAGAATCCAGATTTGTTTCACAGCATCTGCGTGGTAGATCACAACCATCTGCAACCCCAGTTCCAGGGGATCTGAAGCCCTCTTCTGGCCTCCACAGGTACCAGACATGCAAGTGGTGGATACACATATATGCAGGCTAAACACTCCTACACATAAAATAAAATAAAACTGTTTTTAAAGTATGCATATTTACCAATGTAAATTATATTTTTTTATATTTAATTGTGGAATATATTTCTAATCTTAATATATATTCACAATTCTTACAAAAAATCATGAAGAATTAAAAGGAATATTTCAGGTAAGCCACAAAATCTGAAAATAGAATTCAGGACAAGTCAATCAAGAGTTGATTTTACACATAAGAATTAAAGTTTGAGCCATTATAAGACATTCATCACCAGTTTTATGCCACAGACCACCAGTGTGAATCAATTAGCAGAGATAGTTTTATCTTATAGTTGGGCAAAACATAAGTTAGAAATAGAAGGGCTCTTTCAGGCTTCGTTATCCAGTGCTATGTCTAAAACGCCCGATTGAAACGGGCGGCAGGAGAACTAGGAAGGAAACATCATGATTTCGAGCAGCCCACAGATGTATGTTAGTTTACCTTCAGCATACTTCAGATTCTCTGACACCGAACGTTTCACATGAGCAGGATTCTCCTGACTGAGGCTTTAATCAATTAAAGGCTGAGCACTTTCCTAATCTTCATCTCTAGATGAAGCGTCTGCTCTCAGAGCATGTGTTTCAAATGTTAATAAAGTTTTCATTTCCAAAGGGATCAGAATGACAGAACAAAATCCTCTCCTCTAAGAGCACAAACAGCCTGTGTTTCTGTCTGCAGGTGGTGGAGGACATGCTGGAGGACGAGGAGGAAGAAGATGAGAAGGATGACAAGGTAATTATCTCTCCCAGCCCTGGGTACCTGGGGGTGGCAGACGCAGACATGATACTGTTCTCACCGACAGTTGAAAAAGGAGTTGAAGTGTTTTGAGTCCAGAAAATTGGACAGTGCTGTTTATCATCCTAACAATGCCACTGCGTGTTGCAATGAGGAAGAAATGGCTATAAATCCTCTCTGCTTTTGTCCAGAGCTGGGTCAAATATTTTTCTGCCAGGAGAAAAAAAAAATCAGCTTGTCTTGAACTTGATAGCTGTTGTGAGGATAAGAGCACTGACAACCGTTTTTGAAGGGCAAAAATTTGTCCGATCCTGAATGTTACAAATCAGTCTATGCTTTGGGGGGACGGAGGCGGGTGTGAAAAAATAGTAGCCTGCATGAGTTGGACACGGATAATGTCATCTATAATTTTCAAAGAATTGTTCAGCAAAAGAATATGTGTATGACGTGCTTGGAAGGACATTTGAATGGCTTTGTGCTTACTGCCCTTGCCTAGGTCTATGATGTCCCCATGCCTCTTCCATCACAAAAGACTTAGGAGAGACTTGCATTTCGTTTTGCCACTTGACTTGGCGATGCTGACCACCGGGGTGATATTTTATTTGTGCTCTTACAAACAACGCTTGCCTGGGGATCAGAGAAAAAAGCCAGCCACTATATTAAACATAGAAGTCAGGCAGTGGTAGCACAAACCTTTAATCCTATCGTTTGGGAGGCAGAGATTCAGCCAGATCTCAGTGAGTTCAAGGCCACACTGGCACACACCTTTAATCCCAGCACTAGTTAACCATAGAGGTCTGGAGATCTGTACAGACAGACAGGAAGTGATAGAGCTGGGCAGAAAGAGGAAAGTGATATAGCCCAGCAGAGAGAGGAAGTAAGAGGGCAGGGCACAGAAAGGTATATAGGCATGAGTATACAGGAAGTAGCTCTCTCTTGGGCTGAGGATTTCCTAGCAGTAAGAACTTGTGGCTGGCTTGTTCTATTTCTCTGATCTCTCAGCTTTCACTCCAATATCTGTCTCCGGGTTTTTTTATTATTATTATTAATAAGACCATTTAGCAATTCGTGTTACAGACTACAGTGAACAGCAACTGATTTCTGGCTTGTTTGGGTTGGTGGTTCCTTGGGGAGAGGGAGGAATTAGCAGGACCTTGTACCACCACAGCAGTGGCTGGGGTTAGGACAACAGCTCTCTCCGGCAACAAGGCATTGTGATCTCTTGGCATTTGTAGATACAAAACTTATCTGAAGATAGACAAGGATCAAGGGAGAAAATATTAATTCCTTGCACATTATTTAGCATACAAAACGAGATTTTGATCTCCACCCAAAACTGACGACTGTTACAGAAAGGAATGATGTTTTTGAAGGAAGACAGAGCATCTTAATGTATACCCTTGATCTTTGACCCCAAAGGAGATGCACAGTTATACCCTAGTATGAGTCTGTGTTGGAAGCAAGCATTGGAAATGTCAAAGGGGGGAAGTGTCCCATGGAATGCTTCACCTCACAATCTTTGTTCCCCAACTAATATTTGACTTTGCAGTAGAATGGAAACACACGTGCTTACCTGACGCTTTCCTGCCATGCTGTTCAAATGCTTTTAAACTGATAGAGCTTTTATGTGAAATTTTTCTCCTGTACCTCATTCAGTCATTAGTACCATGATCAAAAATAACCTAACAAAATCTCCTGTCTGCAAACACACACACACACACACACACACACACACACACACACACACACACACACACACACACGTTTTTAAAGTCAAATAATATGAGCATACACCCCTGGCAATAAACCGTCTGATTTATTGTTAAGGTCGGTTGTGGAGCTGTGGAGAGCCTGTACTCTAACTCAACATGCCGGCTCTGAATCATCACTTCTCTGCTGCTAAAGACTGAGCTGCCATCCATTTATGGCTATTCTCCCTTGCTTGTTGCTACTTTATTATTAAAGCCACCATAAAAATCCATCCCAGCAGCAGGCGTTTCCCTAGAAATGTTAATAAATAGAAACCCCAGTGACGTCCACTACTTCCATGTCTCTCTGCTGGAAGTCAAGCCATACATTGTTAGCCAGTTGGTTAGTAGCTTGTGGCTCTTCATTTTCTTGTTCACTTTTTTTTTTAATAGAGAAGGTCTTAGGTGTAGGCAAAAAATAAACCTCCCTAGTTAACCACCTCACCAAAACACGGATTGGATTGAACACATCTGGGTGGCAACACCAACTCTCAGGAGCTGTATACATAGTGAGCTAGTGGTTGGCTGGCTGAAATTGACACCCTACTTCGAACACGTTTTCAGATCCAGTTACCAATGTAGACCGAAAGTGAGGGCTTCAGTGACTGTGTGAATTCCACTAAATTTGTCCGTAGCTGATATGGGCAAATAGTGTGTTTTCATTGTGAGCTGTTGTTCATAACCCAGCCTTTTGTTTGAATTATATATGAGGGTGAGTTCCCCCTCTTTTTTGACCATAGTGAAATTGATAGTATAAAAATGGTGTCTGAACCTAGAAGAAAATCTCAAGTGTCGTAATTTGCAAGACACTTTGAAGCTCTCTTAGGCAACAAAAGTGGAAATAAGGAAGGATTGCGCATGCATCTGTCACCAGCTTCTGTCCATCAGCATGGCTCCCACGGAGCACACATTGTAAGTCTTAGCTATCAGTGTGTCTGACTGGGAGAAGAGTCATTTCCTATTTTAAAATTTCATTGGTTCCTCCAGTTAAAGTTTGTATGTAGAGTCATGTGTAATGGAATTTCATGAAAAAACAAATGTGCTTTTCACCATACGAACAGGTACTGACCTTTAGTTCTCATTATTTCTCTGTTTTCTCATATGGTATAATAGTGGGGTCAGGTCAATGGGTCCTCTTATAGGATAAAAGTAAAGAAGATTAATAAATGTGCCAAAGCCTCACTTTAATTGAACCTGAAGCATATGTTGCAAGTATGTAAAATATGTCCCAGATGTTCCGCCGGGGCCAATGTCTTGCTTTCCCTGGTTGCCGCAAGGCAGCTATTAGTCCTGTAACCTTTGGACTTGGGGGTAAATGGGGTATTACATGGCACAGAATGCGAGCACCTGTTTCCCATTCAGTAGAGACCCCTGGCAGGCTGCACCTAAGCCAATGCACATGTTTTCACTTAGTGGATTGTTGGGTGATTATGAAAAGTGTCTTTCTTTAGAGCAGCATTGATATTAGTCACTCACAATGAAAGGCCAAGTCATTGGCTACTTGACAAGGTCCTGTGGGCATAAGTTGAAGTCCTTCATTTCATTTGAGCATGTAGTATTTTCCCTCAGCATAATTACACATATAGAAAAGATATTGCTCTAAGAAGTTGAAGCCCATAAAGATATACTTACTAATAGCTTTTTTACTGTTGGCTTTAGTACCTCGGAAGACATTGGTTAAAGTTGGTCAAAGCTCAATGATGGTTCACCTGGATTGCCACATTTTGAAGCTTTTAAGTTTTTCTTGTTGGTGCTGTCCTTGCTTTTTATTTAAAAGGCTTATTGTCCTTTTTCAGCTTAGGGTTGTGGTCATGGAGTTTCCCTTCATTCTAAAATCCTTCTCCACATTTGTTCAAGTCTAAATTTAAGTGGCCTATTTTTTAATCCAATTCCACCATTTTCCAAAAGGCAGAAAATATGCGTTTTAAATGGTGAGCTTTGCATGTGAATCATTACCTTCTAATATTTTCACTTACCTGCATTATATAAGAACACCGTTAAACTGTTCTGGGGACAGCATTCTTTTCTAAATTAACCATGAAACATCCTAGAGTTACATTTTCTATAGAACATTCTCTGCACCCTCAACTACAAAAGCTCTAGTCTAATATGTTTTTCTATCCAACACCAATTCCTTTCTCTACTAGATTATAAGCAAAGTAAGGTTTAACTAAATCCTGGGTGGTGCTATCAACAAGCATATAATAGTGTTCACACCACATGGTATAACCATACAGTGGCCATTCTGCATAACCTAGACATCAGTTAACAAAAGGCAGCCTCTTTTGTAGTTTGAAAAGTTTCAGCATGCTTCCCACAGTCCACCCTGCACTGGTAATAAGATCCAGCTGCAGGATCAGGAAGCAGAAGATAGAATGCTGTGTTCCAGCAAGAAAAATGTGAATTCAGATGCATTACATTCTAGTATTGTTTATTGATAGAAGATATGAACGCATTCAGGCATTTATGCTCACACAGCTCCTCTGCCTTCTTCAGCCATTATGTCAAGGTTACTTGTTTCCAGACAGCTAGATACAATGAATGGAACATATTTGAGTTACTTCAAAATATACAGTGTTTTCTTTAATTCTTGAAATCTGTATTTTTTGGTTTGCTTCTCCAACCCAAACATGTGTCTACTGTACCCAAGATCCATACATCTCTGCATCTCCAAAGGCAGTGAGGGAGGAAAGAAAGAGATAATTCTAAGTGATAAGAGAGAAGATTTTAATCTGACAAAATTGCATTTTCCAGTTACATTCGTGAAGTAACTTTATGGTTGGGAAGCCAATTGAAGCTTTAGAGAAAAGCCGAATGAAAGGTGACTAGGAAAATTCTCTTTTAAGAAACTCCAAATCACATTCAATGGGGATACCCTTATTCACTTTCTGTGTCCGTATAACAAAGTACCACAAACACAAAGGCATAAAACAAGTGGTTGTTGTTGTGTTCTTGTGTTCAATAGGTCAGAAATACAGGCATAGCCAACTGGTTCTCTCTCAGAGTCTGACTCCTAGGAGCCAGCCGGACTGAGTTATCATCTGCAGGATTTAGAAAAGAATCCATTTCAAAGCATGCTTCGGCCTGTTGGGAGAATCCAGGTCCTTATATCTGTAGAACTGAAATCCTTGTTTTCTTGTTTCCTCTTTCTGCTCCTCGTAGCCTAGCTGTCTTTAAATGCATCAATGGAGAATCTCCCTTGGGTTCCCCACACTTCAGCCCTATTTAAGGGCTCACATGGCTACATCAGGACCACCAAAGAAAATGTCCCTTTCTTAAAGAAGACTGTATCATGAAATGTGACTTAATCATGGTAATAGCTATCCCATCATACTCATAAGCCAGGGACTTAAACTTGATATATAGAAGAGAAGGAGAGAAGGCTTCAGGCTTAGAATTCTGAATCTGGCAGCTGGGAAGACCTGTCCATTGTCTATAGTGAACGTGGAGCAATCTTTGAGTCAATCTCATTGACTAGATCTACCGCTAGATGGGTAGCGGTAATAAACAAGGGCAACAATCAACCTAGACAGTCTAGGTCTGTATGTGCAAAGTTTACAGGAACTTAAAGTATTAGAGAATGTGTGTTCATTATAAAATAAAAGTGCAATGTGTCTAGCTTGCTGGTTATCAAATTCAGTTTGGAGCAAGGGGTGATTGGCCAGGCAGAGAGCTTCTTTCTTGTGGGCCACCTTTTCCCTCTTCTCCTTGCCTTCTAGGGAAAAGCAAAAATAAAAATACCAAAATGTAGGGAAGGCTCCTTTGGACTTTGAAGGGACTTTTGGAGCTATAACACCACTTAGGCTGATGACCTTAATTTCTTAAGAGTTTCTACTTCATCTAAAACCACAGTGACATTAAAGCTTGAGGGTAACTAAGAAACAATCTGCTTTAATCACCTTATTTTTACGATCATAATATCAGGACTGGAGCTACAGCTATGGTATAGTACTTGCCTGCTGTGCAAAAGGCCCTCGGCCTGAACCCAGTATTACGAACCAATTAAAACTAAAGGAAGAAAATGGGACTCGGCCAGACATAAGTGAGTGGCACAGGCGAATGCATGGAGGCAACGGTGGAGTAGGTACTAACGCTCTGATCGTTTTTTGTCATTCCAAATCCGGCGTCCTCATCCTGCTTTACAACCAGGCTTTCCTGGGGAAGAGACCAGATTAAAGTACAGTTGAAAATGAGTTCTGATTCCATCTTTCAGAACCTCCATAGACTAGGGAGGGCCATGCTGTTGGAGCTTGAGGCTGGATTTCCACTTCTGGATGCTGCATAGCCAGCTCTTTGCTGCTGCCCTGGGGGACAGATAAGGGAGGGTGGGTGAGCCAAGACAAACTATGTTTGGTTTGTACCACACAACAAAAGGAATGATGGTAGCCAATCAGAAGGTTGCTGGTCTCTTTACCTTAAAGCTGAGAGATTATCCTGGATTATTTGAGTGGACTCCATATAATCACAAGTGCCCTTAAAAGTAGAAGAGGCCATCCGAGAAAATGGCAGGTGGCAGCCACTTGTACAGCTGTGGCCAGGCAAGGCTCAGGACTGTCACAGAAAGAAGAAAGAGCTACTGAAACAACAGGAGAATCTGAAGGCGGAGGTCCCCCAGCTGTGGGATCCAAGCTCTTCTAAAGCCAAGCTGTCGGCCAGCCCTCTGTTCTCAGTGCCATCGGGCAGACTTGAGAGCTTCAGCATGTTTCACAGGGGCAAGAAATACAAGCTCTGGATCTGCAACCAAACACAGCATACTGCTGCGATGCAGGGTAGGCCAGCAGGAGGGGACTCTCTGGACCAACAAACAGCTGCGGAGAAGCGAGTGCTTCCCACTGGGAAATGAGTGGCCAGACCCTGAGCACTGAATATATAAAACCCATGCTGACTGTGGCGTAGTGGGGCACTTCTGTGGCTGCCTTGAGTGTGGAGAAGGGAACCACAAGCCAAGAAAATGTGGGCAGGCTGCAGAAGCTGCAGAAGTAAGCAGCTATGCCCCGAGCCTTTGCCCACATCTTAATTTTTGCCCCATGAGACCCACTTTGGACTTCTGCAATTCAGAATTGTAAGGAATGAATTTGTTTCAGCTATTAGGTTTATGATAATTCATTATGGCATCTGTTATAGCTGCCTCCAACTGTGCTCTCTACTCCAGTAAGAGTACTATATTGTAAAGCAGTAAATGTAAGTTTCTAGTTTTTCTTTATTGACTTGGTCAATGGGACTATTCAGTCTTCATTCAATATGGCCATGAGAAGCAATGTAAATGACACCATTTGTAACCAAATTGCCTTAAGTTTTATTTCAGGAAAAAAAAAAAACAAAAAAAAAACTTCCAAATGGCATTGAGTTATTTTCCATCTATGGAGCGCTGCATGTTCCTGCTTAAGACCTTAGATATGCACTGGTGAATGAGCAGCAGGTTTTAACTTTTTTCTTTATTTCTGAGAAGTTAATACATGTATACGATGATATCTGCCCCTTACTTCTTCCCCTCCAATTCCCTCCATGTGTTCCTCAACTCATCTCCTTCCCAACTTCATTTCTGGTTTTTGTAACTCGTTAAATCCAGTTAGTGCTGCTCATATGCATAGGTATGGGGCATCCACCAGTGGCTACATCCTCGGAAAAGGGCAATTATCCTTCCTCAGCAACCATCACAGCTGCTGACAGCTCCTTAGCCTGTAGAGGGGTAGAGATCATCTACCTGGGATTTTGTTTCCAACAGAAGGATTTCCTTCCCTGAAACAGTCATTCCATTCCTTAAAGTGATTTATCCTACAGACCACTAGGATACCCACATTTGGGTAACAAGTCCTTTGGGAATATTAAGAAAAATAGACTTATCCTCCAAAAAAAAAATGAGAAATACACACCTTTTCTAAACTGTAGAAATGGTATTATTTTTATTTTATAGAAACTATAAATTTTCATTATAAAGTCGTGTCTTCTATTCTCTTCAGCTTCCTGTTAACATTAATGTCTATTTCTTCAAATACTTAAAAGGAAACGCAAATTTTTAAGTGAAATTATATTTAATTATATTCATTTCAAGTTTGTTGCCATGGACATTCATTTTAACCATGGCTTTTTCTGGTTTGTGTCAGTAAGTTCTAGAAACACTAATTTGACAAAAGAAAATTATGACAAAATGGGAGTTTCAATGATTTAGTCTGTGAAGATTTGGAACAGATAGACTTCCTAGAATTTGCCAAAATCCAATGGAATTCATGCTGTGTTCAGTGAGGTCATTGTCTGAAAGCGTCATTACTGCTTTATTGTTCCTTAAAAGGATTGGGTGATTAAATCATGGGAGGTGGAACTGGACTCCCAGGAGTTACCTAGTGATTCTAATTGTCAGGATTCCATGGCTAAACACGTTGGCAATCCAGTCACCTCTTCTTCAGGTCGGCAGACGTGCCTCTGCCGACCTGAAGTATTTAGATAGTTATCTGCCTCTGATGTGCCTTCCTAGAATAGGAGGCAGGTTAGGAGAATTCAAGTGGGAAGTTTTGCCTAGAAAATTTGGTAAGAATACCTATCTGGTAATGTGTGAGTGGAAGTCTTTCTAGTCTGTGATAGTTAGATTTCTTTTGCCTCAGAAAAGCAGAACTTTCATATGAAGGCCAATCAAATACTTTAAGGCAGGTCCTCGGGAAAGCTAGTTAACTTTTGCATTGCAGCAGTGAACTTCCTTTTCCACTCCTATTTCTTGACAAAAAAAATTCTCAAAATAGCAGTGTGTCAGCCCTGGCTCTCAGGAGGTTGACAATGAACAGAGAAATAGACACGATTTTTTAGGATTGCTGGCAGAGTCGTTGACACCGGCTGACACCACTGCATCTTGAGATGAGAACGTCTCCTCACCAAAGCACAGAACCAGATGTGTTGCCAAGCATCACAGATGCTCCAACTAAGCCCACAGTGCCAAGGTTTTTATTCTGCCTCAAAGTTTGTTTGGCAAAGAAATTTTCTACCTCATAAAAGACATTGACTCTGCAAATTCTTAAAAGAGTTCACAAAGTAAGAATCCTTCCTCAATGGTAAGAACTTGCCCACAGGAGTTACCTATACAAACACCTACAAAAATGCAGATAGCCATTGTTATGTTATAGTGCCGAGGCTATTTGATGAAGACACAACTTTAGGAAACGAATGGCTGCATCAAAATCGTCAGTAGCTGTCATGGGATATTGTACACTGTGTGAAGGTGTATTGCTGTGACTGGGGTAATAGAAAGCTCAATGGCAAATAGCTAGGCAGGAGGTATAGGCAGAATTTCTGGGGAGAGAAAGCAAGAGGAGGAGGAATCTAGGCATGTAGGAGACACAGAGAAGAAACAGAAGATGCAAGATGGAAGAGAGGTAATGCCAAGTGACAGAACACAGATTAATATAAACGGGATAATTTAAGTTAAAAGAGCTAGTTAAGAACAAGCCTAAGCTATAGACCGAGCTTTCATAATTAATAAGAAGTCTCTGTGTCATTATTTGGGAGCTGGTTGGTGGGACAAAAAGAGACTTGCTACAAGTAACATATCAGTTATTTCTTTGGTAATAGAGTTAATACATATAAAGGGTTCATTCTTGGTCTTTTTTCCCAAGGCAAATTCAAAGCCAGGTAAAATCCCCGTCTCTAAAGATGAACATGCTCGGTACTGATGATATGTCTCAGTTGGTATAGTGCTTGCATAGCATGTAGAAAACTCTGGATTTGTTCCTCAGCACCACACACACAAATAATTAAAATTAAAAAGAAAACAGCATAGTGGCATGTGCCTGTAATCTCAGAGTGCTTCAGAAGTGGAGGCAGGAGGACTTGAGGATTAAAGTCATCCTCAACTCTATAGCGTGCTTGGAGGCAGACTGTGTGCACAAAACAGTAACATGCTTTTTATATGAAGATATTTACTGTTTAGCGAATTTTCAAAGTAGGCAATTGGAGCTACTCCAGCTAATTGATTCTGTGCTCTCATTGGCCAGAATTCTGCTACACAAGGACATACTACAAGCTCTGTAGTCTATGACTCCATAATTAATAGTAAGTCAATACATATGAAAATTCAATGATTCTGGGTTTTTTTCTCAGAAATTTTCCAACTTAAACTAGAGTTAGATTAAACAAAGATGCATGAGAATTTTCCTAAATTCTCATCAAGAAACTATTAGAGAGACCTTAGTGGTAGTGGTGGTGTCCCATGTATTCTTACATTCCGTAGCACTTTTGGCAGATTGCGTTATGTTTATGCTTTAAGTTCCAGCACACTGATGTCAGGCTTGGCTGCATATTATGACTAACACATGCCACTTCCAAGCAGAAGATAGAAGAGCCACACATGGCCCTGCTACCTTTCTTTTTATTCTGCAATAAAGCTGGAACTCACCAGATGGATGCTACTCTTTTTGTACCAGTCCAGGAATAAAGATATTAAGAAGCCAGTCCAGATGGAAGGTGATGGAAAGGTTATGTGAGTATAGCAAATAACCTGTGTTTCATAAGCCTCATAGTCTTACGGGGTTTTCGTTATAGCCACTTGGTCTACTCTGGCAGATCCAGCATCCTATCCCTTACCACTCTGTGACAATCTGTAATTTGATGCTACAGTTTGAAATAGAACATGAAATTTGTGGGAGGTGCATGTTCTAATGTGTGTGGGTACATGTGTGTATGTAGGTGTATAGATGGAGGCCCAAGGTTGATGTTAGGCATCTGCCTCAACCACTCTCCACTTTATTTACTGTGGTAGAGTCTCGTGGTGAACCTGGAGCTTACTGATTCTGCCTACTCTAGCTAGATAGCTTGACCCAAAGACCACCTGTGCTGGTTGCCAGCGGCCACCCTGGCGATCTGGCTTTTAGATGAGTTCTGTGGATCCAAACTCTGGGCCTCATGCTCACACCGCAAACAGTGCATCCACTGAGCCACTTCCCCAACCCCAGAGCATGGAATTTAAAAACATAGAAAGTCACAGAAAGGAAATGAATGTTTCCTCCTAAATACACAGACTAATATTTTCTCTTTACTAACCCCCTACATGCAACTTCAGAAAAAGATTGAATTTGGGGAAGGGGAGACCTTAAAAGTGATATTTCTAACTGACAAACAGAGATTGAGAGACACACGACTGGATATCTGGCACAATATGAGTCTTTTGGGAGCCACCATCTAAGGGATCTAAGCAAATATATATAATGTATGTGTCCATTTTTATATATTATATATTACAATAAGGAAAATGTCACAGTAAAATTGCAAGCAGTGTTGGTGAGAAACAAAAAGGGTAACCACCTTCTCATAACTGTTAGCAAATGCTCCACAAAGAGGTAATGTTTATTTATGTCTAAAAGAAGCATTCAAATGTACTAGAAGGTGTGGCACTGAAGATTTAAGGTCTATATAGTATAACAGAAAGAAAATTCAGAAGGTGGCAGAGGAGATGGCAAAAGAAAAGCAAATTTCAGGTTCTGTAAGCTTCAGTTATCTATGGAGTTTGGAAGCTTTAGTCATCTATGGAGTTTGAAGGCTTCAGTCATGTATAGAGTTTGGAAGCTATCTGTCCTCAAGGCAATTTGAAAGCTGGAATTTTGTGATTAAATTTGTACTTTAAATTTTAGATCTTAGTATCCACTAATCATTCTTCCCAACAAGGAGAAAGGAAGAGCTCTGGTGTTAACCCTCTTTAATAGCGCCGTATTAGTCAGAATAACTAGAAGTAAGAAAAGGATTTTGAACATTTTCATCAAATAAATGAAAAGTATTCAAGATGATATAAAGCCTAACTATTCCAAAGTCATCAATAAACAATGTCTAAAGGTACCATAACATCACCTTGTGCACCGTGAAGGTGTACAACAGACAGACATGTTGGCACAGACATGTAACTAAGTACTAACTAGGCTGAGACAGGAGAATTGCTTCAAGATTGGAACCAATTTTAGTCACATAGTGAGTTCAGGCCTGTTTGGGCTACAGAATAAGACCCTGTCTCACAACAAACAAAAGTCGTACATTTATATAATGCATTTTAGTTATATCTGTCTGCCACTATCTCCCCCCAGTTCCCCTGTTTCCCCCATGTCCTCTTCTTCCCAACTTCATGTCCTACTTTTTTCATTGTTATTAATAGCCTCCTGAGTTCAATTAGTGATGCCCTTGTGCACTTGGGTGTGATCAAGGCCAAGCCAGTAAAAATGCCAGCATGGATGGGGTAAGGGCCATTCAGCTTCTACTGCCCAGTATTAGCTATCAATAGCTGCTGAGGATGGGAGAGTTCTTATGCTTTAGAGACATGGCCACTGGTAGGCTGCCCAATTTGACCTCTTGGTAACAAATATGAAGGCCATATTGCATAAGAACCTATGAGATAAGAGAATATATAAGCATCTTCAGAAAATAGAAACAGCCATAATTTTCAAGTGGCGGAAGAGTCTAGTTGATATCCTGCAGCATTAAGAATGTGAGCCTGTTTCCTATTATCAAGAAGGAGTTAGGTTATCTCCAAAATGCAACAAACACCTTCAAATGGGTACATGTCCTCAAGTTTTATCATCCCACATATGTTTTGGTTTGGTCTGGGCCTATGAGAGGTGAAAAGGACTTGCTGAACTGTTGTTCCTTTGTTCACTGAAATGCTCAAGGGGGATCTGACCTATAGACAGGATCCCAGCCTGAAAGATCTCCTTCTGGTCAAGCTCTCTCTTGAAGTTAGTTGCTAGTTACGAGTTAGGAAAGAGTTACAAAGGATTCCTTACAGATCGTCTCTATAAATCTTTGAGTTACAAAGGATCCTTTGCAGATCATCTGTATAAATCTTTGAACAGTCACCATCCTCGACTGCTAAAGGGGGATTGCCAGTGTGCTGTGTTCTGGAAGCCAGGATCTACCTACCAGGGTTGGCTGCCAAAAAATAAAATGGCAAGTGAGGAAAGGAGGGCTGTAGAATAAAATACTTCCTTCTTTTAAAAAGTGTAGCATCTACTTTTTAGAAAATGTAATTTGGGGCTGGCGAGATGCTTCAAACGTAAAGGAGTGTATCACCAGGCCTGAAAAGCAGAGTTCAACCCTCAGACCCAGTGGTAGAAGGAGAGAGCTGATCTCATCAAGAGATTTTCTAGCCCCTGCCCAAGCACACACACACACAGTCATTATTTTAACTTCTTTTAAAAAGAAAGAAAATATAATTTGAAAATGACATTAATTTATATCTGACATTTTACTAATTTGTTCAAGAACTTTCCTCAGAGGACTTAAAAAATTACAATATCCCTGAAACATTTGTGGTCAGAACAATAACAGCTCTACCAAGACCCCTTTCAATGCCATTAACTGCCCTTTACCCTGGCAGGTAAGGCCTGCTGGAGTTCCTGGTTTTTTGCTGCAGTGAGGCAGCATCATGTTGAGATGTTACAGCAAACATTTTACATAAATGCCTAGATTGGCTCCGGTGTCTCAGTCGAGTATGATCAGCGGTGACTTGGGAATGGGGGCATAGCATCTGTACTCCTTTTGATTCCACAACTAAATATTTTGGAGACACACAAGGCAATATGATAAACAGATATACAGGTGGTGAGTATGACAATGTAAAATTGTATTCATTATCCACCAGAGAAACCACACTGGCATTAGGTTTGCTTTTCACACACAGCCTTCAGGGCCTGGGGTAGTTGAACAAGTCCTTTTTACATCTAGCTAACCTCAAAGTCAAATTATTTCTGAATCAAAGTCCTCAGGTTTTATACTTGGTGATTTCTTTCTATTCTAATGGAGTGTATTAGAGAGAATGTGTCAGCTTTTGCACCATGTAATACCAAATCAGATCAGAATTCATGCACAATTATGTCACTGGAAATCTAGTAGTACAGTCTGGCTTATCTCTAGATAACACATGGAAAATAAACTCCCACTACTGACAGATTTACTTGATTTCTTTTCAAGATAAGTTATTTGTAAGCAGTCTAGCTAAAGAATGTAACTGGATTATTTTTCATATCGCTTAAAAAAATCTTCAATAGTAAAATGCATTGTGTCTTTAACTTTTTCCTTCCTCCCATCCCCCTTACCAAAGTTTCTTGATAATAAATGCAAAAGAGGGTTTTTTTTTTTTGCACCAGCTATATTTATTAGAACTAAACCCTTCAAGGAAACAAAATTTACATAAAATGTTAAAATAGCGCTTACTGGTAGTTAATGGCATTTAAGTAGCATAGGTTATGTGGTAGTTTCCTGGGAATGATATTAGCCTAAAAAGCATTCATTTGTGTTTCCCTTTTATAATCAGAGAAGTCAAAGCTCGTCACTAATCCAAAGTCTTCTTGAGACCAATTAAAATAATTTCAGATAACTTTGTGCTGCAAATGTGCTTTTTAAGTGTTTTAGACTTAGGGTGTCTTAGTGATGTTGTAACCCCTTTTAATGCTACTATTTATATAACTACCATGCGTGTAGTATTAAACGTTTAATGTACTGTATTAGCTGTCATTGAAATTAAGTGCAGGCATGTTCTCTGTTGGCCTTCCGTTTCTCCTATATTAAGTGGTTAACTACTGACAGACAGTAAAAGGGTAGGTAACATTTCTACCCTTTTACTAACAAGTAGGACTAACTTCTGAGTCTGGTGGGATTGCATTTGGGTTTCTACGTGAAAGACATCACAAAATCAGAATCTTGAGAGTTTGCATACCTGCTATTGAGAACTCTACTGGATGTCTTTTCTCAAGGAATTCATGGAATCAAAGTTTCTGGTAGGCACATTTGAGAGATAGGCCTTGTCTGCAGAGATTTGATAATTCTACCAAAATTTCTGCCTAGTTTATGTGGCTTTCATATGTACCATCCCCACACAAACATTATAAATTTGTGTAGTCATAATTAAGTATTATAGTAAGTATGATGCATTATACTACACAAAATTATGAATTTGATCATCTTATAAATGCTTAAATAATAGTGATTTGGACTTCACAGTCTTGAGAAGATAATTCCAACTACCTTTTTTGTGTGCTGGCTCATACTCAGTCAGAGACACTATCTCTGAGGTGATATTCATTTTGTCATTATCTTTCTGTTCTTCTTTTCAACATTTATAACTCTCTTAAGTGTAATTGTACCCACCAGCGCTAGGAAGTAAAACTCGCAGCTCTATGTTCTCTGTATCATTCAATCCAGTCCGGCTTCACTAGACTTAGCCCCACTGAGGTCTATGTAATGTCATGGTTTTAAGAAGGACAGCAGTTCTGAGTAGGGAGTAGATGTTACAGGTGAAGAAAAGTACTTCTGTTGAGTTCAAAATGTCATACCCATCAAATTGGGTATGCTTGTAGATGTTAGAAATAGGAATCTGGAGTTTAAAGAACAGATTATACTCGGGTACTTAAATCTGAGAGATAACCTTTAAAAATAAAAGTAAATACTGAAGCAGAAGGAGAGCAAAAGGAAAAGAGCCCAGGGCACTTGTGTGGAAAACGCCTCTGTGAAGAAACAAAGGGGAGATAATGTAAGGCAGAAGAAAAATTTCAGCATGAAAGAATAAGAAAGATTCCCTGGTATGGAAATCAAGAGTTTTGAGAAATTTCACTAGAATTAAGCATGGTCATGGAAGATGAACCCTGAAAAAAATGGCATGATACTGGTAGTGAGGTTGTCTGTGGCCTCGGTGCTTGTTTCCTGGCACCGTGAGAGCTGAAGGGCAAACCCAGAGCAGCTGTTGGGCCCGAAAGAGGGAGAAAAGGAGCATAGAGAGCTGGCGAGAGCTTGGGGCTTGTTTTAGCAACAGAGTGCTCACACAATTTTAGCAGACACCAAGGAAGAAGGAGGAATTCAAAGTCAGGAGAGAAAGGGGTGAATGTCTCGGAAGAGGTGGGAGAGGATGGAAGGAAGAACATAAGGATGGTTCTGTGAGGGTGTCCTGGGTGAGGATGGTGGGTGTTGAGGAAGCACTACCTAGGAAAGTACAAAGAATAGTCACTGTGATGAATACGAATGTTTGGATGAGACACTCTTGAAAAAGGTGGAGAATGAAAAGGGAGAAATGATAGTACGAAATGAACATACAAATATTTAAGCAACGACGATGAGTCCCAGTAGGGCTAGTGGGGAGGCTGTAGTAGGCAAAGAGAGTTCAGTTCATGCACTCAACTGCCCTAGAGTGGAACACACAGAAACAGCATTGCAGAGGTGCTACAAAAGACAATGAAATGTTCTGTGCATGCCTCCTGGACCTATTGGTTTAGAGTAGTTTAAATAAAACATTTCTTTGTTGAGGTTTGGTCTCAATGATCTACCCATGATTGACAGTGGGTACCCAGTTCCTCAGATATTCCTGTGATGGTGTCTGTCTTCCCTTCATAGATAATGTTTGCTTTATGTATTTGGGAGATTTTGTATTGAGTACATACATATTTATAACTTTATGTGTTCTTGATGAATTGATCTCTTCAGGTCATAAAATTTCTATCTCTTTAAATTATTTGTACTTGTCCTTTGATAATTCCACACTTTTATACAATGTATCTTGATAATATCTATCTCCACCTCCCTCCCCCAGCTCCTCCTCTACGCCCCTACACGCCCCTCCCATTGTCCTCTGCTAGTAAAACCCACTGAGTGTAATTAGTGCTGGGTAGGCATTCTGCCAATGAAAATGATAGTCCCTCCCCTAGCAGCCATCCATCGCCAATACATCCTCAGCTGGAGGTGAAGCCTCATGAGACCCTTTCCTGTTCTTGATGAAATTACTGACTGGATTGACCCCATGGAGGTAATCCTAGCTGCTGTTAGTTCAGGAGTGCACTACCTTGTCAGGTCAAGACATACTTTCCTAAACTCTTCCCCATCCCCTGACTCTGACATCCTTTTCACCCTGTCTTCAGCGATGTTCTCGGAGCATTGTAGGAGTCAGTGAAAACATCTCATGTAGGGCTGAGCAGTCAACAGCCACTTTGAGCAGCTAGAAACCCTTGCAGTGACTGCTGTCCACTGCAAAAAGAAGCTTCTCTAACTAAGGATGGCAGCAGCATTGATCTATTGGCAAAAAAGAAAAGAAAGAAAGAAAGAAAGGAAGGAAGGAAGGAAGGAAGGAAGGAAGGAAGGAAGGAAGAAAGAAAGAAAGGAAGGAAGGAAGGAAGAAACCTTTTAGAAGGTTTGACATGTTTATCAGAACGTCAATAATAGATTTCCCCACCTAGAGCCTATAATTCCCATAGTCATGGGCTTTTGAATAGGTCTAAGTACCAGGTGTGAGCTCCTTCATGTGGGACAGGCATCAAATCCAAGCAGGAAACAGTCACTTCTCCCCATAACAGTCATCCACTGTTGACTCAGGGGCACATCATTCCTGGCAGGTTGGTAGTGTAGCATGTGGAGTCAGTCACCGAGGAAGTCAGTTGATGGTCTCCTCCAACAGCTTGAGTAGCACTTTTCACCACTGTGAGAGCTAAATATTGGGGAGAACATTTACAGTCAGTTTTAGCCTTTTCTGTTTGTGCGATGCAAGCAAAATGTGCTCTCTTCAGGAACAGAGTCTTACCATCTAGTTTATGATGGCACAGAGCAATAACAGTAACTTGTATTGTTTGGAAAACCCAGGAACGCTCTCTTACCAGTAGCTTGACAGAGATATTCATTTAATAATCCATGTCTTCTGGGGGAAGCATTATCTATGCAAGCAGGGTACCTCCGTTTAATTTTATTTTAAGAATTAAAACAAAATCTTACAAAGTAGTAGGCTTCCACAAGTCTTTTTCGTACAGTCTTAATTTGGTTAACCTATCTTCTACCCCATCAGCTATCCCTGTCTCATATCCCCACTAATCTTTAACTAATCTTTAACCCCAGTGATCCCTCTACCTTCAAATCACATGTGTTTAGCTAGCCCCTTCCCACTGAAGGATGTTCCCCTCACTCCGACCATAGGCTCTTCCTAGCTTCCTGATCACAATAGATGCTTCAAATTAAACATACACATCTCAGAATTCAAAGCTAGGATGTCTTTTTATGGATTTTTTTCTTAGTCTGTTATAACAGACTCAAATAGACACATAAATTCTTGCTTTATTATGTTTCCATTTACATGGAATGTTCTTTTCGTTCTGAGTCCATTTGTGTATGTGTGTATTTGAGACAGGGTCTCACTATGGAGCTCTCTACCAGACTGGCCTAGAACTCAGAGATCCACCTGCCTCTGCCTCCCAAGTGATAAGGATGTGTCATCATGCCTGGCTTCGTACATATAAAACCAGAGTGTGTAGATGACGTGAAAGCAAAGCTAAGTTAATGAGCTTGGAGAACAATGTGTTGGGAAGCTTCTCAGTCGGTACGATGAGGAAGAATTTAAACCAAACCACATAAATGACAGAGTGAGTAGTTAGGATACCACGACTTCAATTTTCTGTGTGGCTTTCTCACTTTTCTTGTTTGGCTATAGGATGAATATATTTCTTCCTATTATATGTATACTATGTACATATACTATATACATATAATAGGAAACTATATTTTTAAAGTTACTTTCGCTGATAGAATGTCTGAAAGCATCAATCGGTGGAGGCAAAGCTGGATTTTGCTTCTCCATCTTTTTTAATGTGTCACCTATGGCTTTAGGTGACATCTGCTTTCAAAAAACCTGGAAGGGAAAAAATGTCAAAGAGAGCTGTAAACTGCAGAGTGACATCTACCATGTGGCCCTTCTGACACTCTCACTAATATTGCTTAGCATTCTGAGTTTTAAAAATAACACAGTTACTGAGATTTAAAACTCTGTGGATGCAGAATACGTTTTTGAAAATAAGACTTTTACTATGCATAGCCAATTATAGTCCACTGAGAAAATGATGTATTTTTTCAATACATTTTTATTATGTGCTTAACTGACGGACCTTGCCAGCTCCTTCACAGGCATCCCACTCCATCAGCAGCTGTAGATAATATGCTGCTTAGGAATCTACTTAAATTTGTATTTACCTGTGAGGGTAGATTGGCTCCAGAGAACACAGTCCTTTTTTCCTTGAGTAAATTATACATATTTTAGGAAACTATCTAAAAACATATTTATCTCATATAGAATTCTGTCCTCTGGGGTAATTAAGACCAGTTTTTAAAAGCATAGCCAATACACCTTAACTCTCTCAGGTAAATAAGATATATTTTATAATCATCTAAGACTGATTTCTTTCCACTTTTCCTTCTCTTTCCCTTCCCTCTTTTTATACACATATTTAGTAATTATTTCAATGTTTCCATCGCTGATGCTCTTCTCTTGAGAGCCTGTGCACCAATTACACGTCCCTTCCATCCCAAGCCCAGGCATCTGTACACAGAAGAGGCAGGGCCTTCTCTGCATATGATTTCTATCAAAGAGGTTACTCTGTGAAGATATAGGTTTTTCTGCATGAATGTTATCATCTCTCTTTGCATTTTAAGAAGACCGTTCAAATGTTGGGGATCTTCCAGAGCTGAGAGCATTTTTATTTGTTAATCAAATGGTTAATCAGATGAACCCTGTGTTTGAGGTGGCGTGAAAATGGAAGCATACTGAGAGTGAATGCACAGAGTTCCACTGTAACTGTGCAACCGCACCGTTGTGCCCAGGCATCCTTTAAAGCAGAGCAACACGTGAAATTTCCGAGACGCACTTTCTTCCCACTTAGCTACTATACACTAGCACACTTTACATATTGATTTCTTTGCACACATTGAGTAGTGGAGATGTCCAATCTGTTCTCCTTTGCCCCACGAGGATGCTGCAGTCCGCTCACCCTCCAGAAGAAAGCAGTACAAAAGCATGGGTACCAATCACGAGCAGAGTGGAGACTGCAGAAGGATAGGACCAACAGCTTGTGGGAAAGGCATTTTCCAGGAACGGGAGTATAAGGACTAACTGCTCCTGGCCCCGGAGTACCAGTGTACCTGGGGCTCTGGAATTGCTGTGGGTTACCATCACTGCTGTGTGCTCCTGCACTGTGGAGTCTCTTCCAGTCAAGCGCTTGTGACTCAGAGTTCACCCTTCTCTATCCAGGCAGCGAGTCTCAACCAAATCCTCTGGGTTCAAGGCTCTTTCACCCTTCCTATGCTAAAATACTCACAACAACTACCAGACTTTGAGGTTGGATGGGTTTTCCTACTGGACTGGTGACTTAAATCCTAAGCACCTTTCCAGTCCATATTAGTTATAGGACTGGGTGAGCATGGTTCCCAGTTCATAGTACAAACCAAGGTTATGCTTATAGTGCTTGTAATTGTAATAGCACCCCACGTCAGTCTCTACCCCAGTTTGGATGATAAATGATGTTACAGCTCTACTTACGTGGACAGTTTTGCTTTCTTGGATGTTTTTGTGTTGCTGTTGTTTTTATGTTTGTGAAGGGCTATTTTATTTTTTGCTGACTCAGATAAGTTTCAGGGGGGAAAAAAGACAAAAAAAAAAAAAAAGGAAGGAAGCCTATATATAGTTTTCAGAGTAATCCAGGCACTGGGTTGAAACGCACACTCCTTTTCCCATCACCCCTGTGCAGTAGGAAGGGATGGGATGCAGACGTGGTTTTCACTGGGTGGGCCAGGCTTTGTCTCTGTGACCCTTTCCTTCAGAACTCACACTCACATGAAGACATGTCTATTCCAGAGTCTGAACACTTGATCAAGCTGTAGACTGACCGAGTGGGACTGATGGGCTGGAATAACTGTTTCCCAAGTCAAGGCAGAGTCTCAGCTTTAGAGCCATGTCGTCACCAAAACCTTGATACCATTTTACAATTAAAGTCTTCTGCCCACAGACACTGCTTCAGCGGAGTGGGTTAACTGCAGACGCTGCGGAAGCTATTTTGAATATAAAGGTGGTTGTGAGTGTGAGGGAAATGGTACTTTATTTTATCTGGAGAACGGATCCTAGGACAAAAGACACACGGTGAAGTAGTTCGAAGTAGTTCGGCTCCCCCATCTGCCGTCCTTAATGCAGCCTTGTCTGCAGTCAAGGCCGCGCGCCTTTCAGCAGCAGCTCGCTCTGCTAACACTATCGGTCAAGCCTCCTTCCGCAGCTGTAAGAGCTCTGCGCACGCACGGTATGCGTTCCTTCTGGGCACTTGATCCCCACATTCCACCAAGCAGGAGAGACAGGCACCTGAACAAAAAGGAAGCGAGGACTCTTGGCATCCTGGAGTTCAGGGCTGTGGCCCCTGCAGCATGTTAAGGAACTGTCATTTACACCCCCAGGTCGTTTCCATTAGTCTTTCAAGGGCACCTGCATTTGAGGTTCTTATTGGTTTTTCCTCACCCCCTCCATCCTGCCTTGCCCTTCTCCCAAACACTGTTGTACATGCCTGGGCTCTGTAGATAGAAATTAAACTGTGATTTGGTATGCTAAATTACCTGAACTAAAAACTATAATTTGCAACATTATTAAGTCATCACTGTCATGGACTTCAATTTCTTCCCGTTTAAGCCCCTAACACTCAGTATCATTCATTTTGAGTATTACTAAAAGGAGAAGGGTGGGGGAAATAAAAGCCCTTGGTTGTGCTGCTGACTTTTGTCATATCTGTCAGGAAATTAAAATATTATGTTCTGACAAGTGGCTTCAGTTTGACCAAAGTAGTCAAAATGTCCAAATTAGTTTGAAGGGATGTGGAGTCATGTCTAAGAGCATGTGGGAAGGACAGTGGATTCTCAGGTACTCCAAGTAATTTGGGTTGGTTGCAAGAATTAAGATCCCTCACTTGTACTTTCAGAGAGTCCTAACCAGGTTGGAGCCTTGAGTGATGGGACCTTTTCCTCTGTATACTCTCTCTAGTCCTTTTGAAAACACTTGGGTGTTTGCTGTTATCTGGCTGCCAAGAACCCTAATTCTCTTCTGCTGTATTTACAGGATAGTTCACACATTTGCCACACTAGTGCTCTGCAGTAGGCATGAAAATCTTGTGTACAGTGTATCAGTCAGGATAGTCTAGGTTTTGCTGCAAAAATAACTGCAGGTCCTGAGAGTTTGAAAGCAGAGTGTTTTCTCAGTTATACCATGTGTACCAGGGGATGGCGGGGCACTCAGTGTCACCTTCCCCAAGCCAGTCACAAAGGTGAAAGGAGCCCTGGCTCTTAAAACTTCTATCTGTAAAAATCTTTGTCCCCTTTTGTTCACCTCTTACCAGTCCAACAAAATTATTTGAAGTAGTAAGGAAGAACAGTACTACCTCAGGCCCAGAAAGGGAAAGCCAAAACAGCTGTACACGACCTACAAGTGTCTAGTAGGTCCTGAGTGTCTTGGTTACTATTTATTGCTGAGAAAAGACACTATGACCACAGCAACTTGTAGAAGAAAACCTTTACTTGGGGGCTTACATACACCTTCACATGGTTAGCCCTTGGCCATCATCGTAGGGAGTGGGGCAGCAGGCAGGGACGGAGCTGGAGCAGTAGCTGAGAACTACACCCTGACCCAAAGGCAGCAAACAGAGAGAGAGACAGAGAGAGAGAGAGAGAGAGAGAGAGAGAGAGAGAGAGAGAGAGAGAGAGAGAGAGACAGAGAGAGACAGAGACAGAGAGAGACAGAGACAGAGAGAGAGACAGAGAGAGAGAGAGAGAGAGAGAAGAGACTGGGTCTGGCTTGGGCTTTTGAAATCTCCTAACAAAACATCTCTTCCAACAAGAACACACACTCCGACAAGGACATACCTCTTAACCAAACATTAGTCAATTGAGGACTAAGAGCACATACGGGGGTGGGAGGTACATTTTCATTCAAACCACCACAATGAGTCTAAAATAAGGAAAGGAAGAATTGGTATAATCTGGAATTTCTTTTATCCCCTGATAACTGACTCAGGCCACTAAGAATTCAAAGCTGCTATACTCAAGTAGCATCACACAAGAACCAAGTAGACTGTTAACCCTTGAGAACATGGATGAGGTCTGGTGGTGGATAGCACTGATGGTGATGGTACTGTGGCTTGTACCTCCCCTATAGCTGCTCAGTTATGGACAGTAATGCCAGGTGGCAGATATTCTGCCCTAACAGAGGACTGGGAAATGTCATTTCTTCTGTCTTCCCTCTCATCTAGTTCATTTTCTACTATATAATATATAAATATTCTAAATATAGTGGGTTTTGTTTGTTTGTTTCATGAAGGTATTGCCCATGCTGGAATGACGCTCCATTCAGACAGTAGTTAGCTTCTTCAGCTTAAATTCTAACTTCATCATTACCTGGCTCAATGACCAGTTTCCTTAACTGTATACTGGATATACTACCGGTACTTCTTACACAGCATTGATACCATGCACTAGAGCTCTTGGCCCAAAGTTCCTCTGTGATTATGCCCAGCAATGGATCACCTGATGATTTTCTTATTCACTTTAGATAGATACTTAAAGATTCTCAACTCTGGAGAAACAAGTTCCTATCCCATTGTTTGAATAAAATATTTTTTAAACTTTTTCTTTACTAAGAAATTTTTTATTCATTTTACACATCAACCATGGTTCCCCCTCTCTTCCCTCCTCCTGCAACCCACCCCATTTCCTCCCCCAAAAAGATAAGGCTTTCCATGGGGAGTCAGCATATCCTGGTACATTCAGTTGAGGCAGGTCTTATTTTAATCCTGCAAGTTTCAGGGCACAGGGCTTCATGTATCTGAAATTCCAGTGGTATCAGCTATAAGATACTCATTCATCCTCAGCAAATCATACTCCTTCTCCTTGATGAAGATTAGACTAGCAAAAATGTGTAACACACATCACCTAACAAGACTTGGATGCTCAGATTCTAAACATAACCCTGGGTCAGAATGCAAGTCAAGGACAAGGATGCCCTGGGGCCACAGCTGCAGCCAAAATATGAAAGATAAGTGCGTTTCTTGACCTTTTGGCATTGACTCACTTCTCAGCTTCTGGTTGTGTAGAGCACTAACACACAGGTTGACCAGCCTTCTGAGGTGTGTCCACTGTGTACAATGAAGGTAGCATCTTCCTCTTACCTAGAAGATTAAAATACATTATATCTAATTTGCCCCTCGGATTTTCTTGTTCATTTTAGTAACTAAGGAGATCTGGGAATGTGCTGTAGTACATCCAGCTCAAATTAGTCTTGACATTAATCGTCTCCGCACATAGTCCAGATACATAGAAAGGTTTAGAGTGCTGAGAACAATGCTCAATGTAAATGTGTGTGGGAAGGTTGGCTACATTTCCCATGGCTCCCAGGGCTATTAATAGAAGGAACAAATGTCATTGAATAGCAGCTTGCCATGCAGAAATTTTATTCTATTCAAAAAATTAAATCAACAATGGAGAACTAATATTTTTTAGAGCACAAGCTAAAGAGGTCAAGTAATCACAAGTCTTTGTCCTATGGCCATAAAGGATATGTCATAGGTAAAGCAGGAGGCCACTTCAGAAACCTGGCAGCCATCCATGTATAGTCAGAACTACCATAAACAATCACGCCAAGGTTATAGTGCCCTGATAACATGTTGGTAGTCTTATCGCACAAAACCTCATTCCTTTAATAAGCACTGAATGCTCATTATATATATAGTCCTAGCATGTGTTTGTCTTGTCTGCAAAAATTCTCATTGGAAAGTAAATAAGGACACTACCTTCAAAAGTCCACCTACCTGAATTGAGCTGAAAAATAATACTATGGTGAGTGAGGCAACCCAGACCCACAAAGACAAACCATTTGTTTTCCCTTAGTTGTGGATCCTAACTACAAATTCTTAGATTTTAGTATATAACCTGGAATAACACAGAAGCCAGGAAAGAAGAAAGGGTCTGTTGCAGAAAGAGACAGAAGGTGCCCTGGAGAAAAGGATACTGCGAAGAGGAAAGGGAGAAAGTGGGCCAGAGGGGACCAACTAGAGTGAGGGAGGGTAATAAAGAGGGAAAGAAAGGAAGGAGAGTTAAATAACACTAAGGATGTTTGAAAAAGTCACAGGGAGCCAGGCGGTGGTGGCGCACGCCTTTAATCCCAGCACTCTGGAGACAGAGCCAGGTGGATCTCTGTGAGTTCGAGGCCAGCCTGGGCTACAGAGTGAGTTCCAGGACAGGCTCCAAAGCTACACAGAGAAACCCTGTCTCAAAAAACAAACAAACAAAAAAAAAAAAAAAAAAAAAAGAGAGAAAGAAAGTGCATCTCAGAGCTTTGCCGGGCGGTGGTGGCGCACGCCTTTAATCCCAGCACTCGGGAGGCAGAGACAGGCGGATCTCTGTGAGTTCGAGGCCAGCCTGGGCTACCAAGTGAGTTCCAGGAAAGGCGCAAAGCTACACAGAGAAACCCTGTCTCGAAAAACCCAAAAAAAAAAAAAAGAAAAAAAGAAAAAGTCACAGGGAGATATTACCTAATAAGTCAACTGTAATATATGTGTATATATATATATACACACATATGTAGTACATTTTAAAGCTCCATTTGCTTCAGATCAATGGAATAGAATAAAATTCCTCAGCAAATCATATAACTCCAGTCATCTGCTCTTGAAACATCTCAGAACTGCCTTTTAGTTGCAAAAGCTCAATAATTATAGAGAAATTATCTCAATTCAATAAGCAGTAAAAGACCATCCACACTGAATTTGAAGACCTGAATTTGAGATCTACCATGATTGCCATGGTTGGACTATGTGTCTTCCTTGGTTGCCATGATTGGACCTTGTGGTTTCCTTGGTTGCCATGGTTACACTATGTGGCTTCCTTGTTTGCCATGGTTGGATCATGTGGCTTTGCCTCTCATGAACAATCTATGAAATAGATTCTTTGGACTAGACCAAATGTCAGAAAACTACAGTTCAGTGATCAAGCTATATTTGTGTTTTGTATAAATCAAGTTTTAGAAGACAACCACATCTGATTTGTAGAGATTTTTATTATACTTTCTTTGTTCTCTCTCTCTCTCTCTCTCTCTCTCTCTCTCTCTCTCTCTCTCTCTCTCTCTCTCTCTCGTGTGTGTGTGTGTGTGTGTGTGTGTGTGTGTGTGTGTGTGTGTGTGTAAGAGAGAGAGAGATGCAAGCGTGGGGGACGTAAGAGTACAAATTGGCAGATCATTTCTTTCCTTCCACTTTGAGGATTTCAGAGATCAATCCCAGATCTTCGGGTGTGGCAGCTATCTTATCTATTGGGCCACCTCTCTAGCCCTGAACCCAGTTTTTTCACTTAGGATCTGTGACTGTCTTTGTGCTTTGTGTGGCAGAGATGAGAACTTGCAGAAACTGTATGGCCAACAAGCTTAAACCATAAAGTATGTACCTTTGGCCCCTACCCCAAAATTACTGATTCCTGATTAGAAACTTTCTAAGAAGATATCGTTCCTGTGTTCCCTACATGCAAAATAAGAACCAAATGTTACTCTAAAGGAGTACAAGGACCTGATTACATTCTGAATTCTTATCTAGTAAATGTTAGAAAATGCATAGATAGTGTTAACTAAATAGTGAGCGTGATCACTAATAGGATTCTAGCAGGCTTCCTCTTAGGAAAAATGGTTGCTATTGTAGTGCACCACTAGGTAAGACTGCATGGGATGGAAAGAGTGACCGTTCACTCAGATGACCCATGGAGCTGGAGTAATAATGCTGGCAGATAGTATGTCAAAGGCAAACTTTGGTCCCAACTAAATAATGCTGTACACCATGTAATCTGGTCAATAACCTAGCTAGCATCTGAAGCTTAAATCAGAAAATCAGATTCAAACAAGTCAACAAGACTTGGCAATGTGGGAGAGACATTGAAGGGACTGGGAGTAGAATTTTCCAGAGAAAATATTCTCACTTAAGAATTATGAGTGACTGTGTTAGAAAGCTTGGTACCATGATGCATGCCTGGAATCCCAGCACTCCAAAGACTGAAGCAGGAAGATTACAAGTTCCTGGACTGCCTAGACAACATGGGAATAATGTTTCTAAAAAAAGAGTTAGTTGAAACTAAATTGTGGAATTTTTCTGGCCTGGTACAAAGAAGATGGGAAGTTTTTCAGATACACTGAAATCCACTCAGATTTCCTAGCCTTGGAAGAATTGGTATTAGTAGGATAATTTACATACCTCTGATACAGAATGCATTAGAGGACAAAGAAACAGGAAATCAGCTTCATTTTATACATGTGAATTTCAGTTTTATCTGTGCTGTTATTACAATTATAAAAATGTTTTCAGTTTATTGTTTGTATTTGTTCTTATTCCCTACTGAAACTTCTCAAGTCTTCTTTAACGAGTGTCTATAAAATTGAGTCATAGCTAATGCACAAATGTAAAAGTGAACCAATGTTTTTTTTCTTTAACTACTTTAAAAGCATCATTTTACATGTACTTTTAAAATTATAGTATTGTCAAGATGTGCAATAACACCTATTGAGGGACTGTGTATAAAAGATAGGGGAAATGAGTAAAATGTGAGTTTTGCCTTTAATCTGGATGGGAGATAGGTAGCAAATGAATTAATACAAAGCAAAGGGTAATTTAAGCATGTAGAAGGAGTGAGGGGCAAAAAGGCCTCCAAACATGTGGCTGATGTTGTTAATTGTCTTCCCAGTTACCCATTTAAATTTTTTTTCTGCCTTGGTAATGGAAGACTGACTTTATACATTACAGCAAAGATTCTGACCTAAAAATTCATTTTTTTAAAAGTTTCATAGTGTATAAAGATGACCATCTAATGTAATTCTGACCAAATTGTTAAGAGAGTATTTTCCCAGGAGGAGTCTGCAAAAGCTCTTTACTGTCTGGTTAAAAGGAGAACAGATTTGGCTGTCTCCATTCTTCCTCTTTTTATCTTACTTTTTCCTTTTAAACATAATGCCTCCAGCTGTGGTAGGGACACAGCCATATCCCTACCACAAGGCAACAAACAAAAGCTTATGGAAATATAGAAGGTTTTAGAGCCCAAATGAGATCTTGAACATCTAAATCAATATTAGTAACCACCAACTTTTGAACTTACTGCTACATGGAGAAAAGAGACTTTGTTACCTAAATTTCTATGGG
The DNA here is from genome assembly GCF_004664715.2 of Peromyscus leucopus. NCBI lineage: Eukaryota > Metazoa > Chordata > Mammalia > Rodentia > Cricetidae > Peromyscus > Peromyscus leucopus. The sequence goes on along the minus strand of NC_051076.1, from coordinate 831,613 downwards.
TGGAACTGTTGTTGCGAACAGCAAAATGCTAAAAGAAAAAAAAATCTAATAAATTTGATTCTGTGGTCCACCTGCACAAATAAGCATTTACTTTCCAACTGTTTACTTCTTCAGCAAGTGTCCGTGCTATGTGTCAGGCATTGAGCTAGATGCAAACAGTTTTACTATATGCATTTTAATATTTTAATGTATGCATACAATGTGTAATAATGAAATCAGGGCAACTGGATTATCAATCACTTTAAACATGATCATCTCTCTATGTTAAGAACACTCAAAGTCCTCCCTTAACTGTTTAGATATATGTTTCAGTCACAGTCACTGTTCCTAATGTTCAAAGTTAAAATTAACTGGTTAATTTAGGGTCTTCAGATGTAGAAAGAAAACAAAAGTGCTTCTTTTTCTCCACTTGCTGTTCCCGTCACCTGAACTACCCTTTTCTCTACATCGCTACTCTCTATAAGAAGATGAGGTGAATATGAGGTCAGGAGAACCCCACACCTCTCTCCTCCTCTCCCCGCTCACCATTCCCTCAGAAGAAATGCAAAAACAAACAGAAACCACAACTCTCTGTTAATAGTTCTGGCGCAACTCTTGATCCCATCCCACATCTTGTACCAGAGAGCACTCTCTGGACTATCAGACATCAATCTGGAACAGCGCTTCTCAGCCTCCCTGATGCTGTGACCCTTTAATACAGCTTCTCATGTGGCGACCCCCAACCATAAAATTGTTTTCGTTGCTACTTCATAACTGTAATTTTACTACTGTTATGAATCATGATGTAAGTACCTGATATGCCACCCCCGTGTGAATATGTCATTTGATCCCCAAAGAGGTTGCAACCCACAGATTGCAACCACTGGTCTAGTGCATTGTAATATATCCATTTTGAGTAGTCATTTGTGAATGTTTTTGCAGAACAGAAATGTGGCTATTGAGTCAAGCCTCCAAATTTAAACTCAAAGTTCCTCTCAGACAATACTGCGTTAAAGTTTGCATAATCATAAAATCATGGCATGAGACTTAACTGGAGACCATTTTTATTCCATGCAGTAGAAACAAAAAACTTCTCTGGAGTCTTTCTATTCATTCGCTGACATCTTAAAACAAATGGTTATCTAAGTAGAAATGCTATGTTCAGGCTTTGCCTTTGATATTTTGGTAAGTGAACACAATTTAATCTTAATATCTCTACATATAACAGGATAGTGAATTACCTCTGGATAATAAACCTAAATGCTTCAGAAACAGCTATTTTTGCCTAAGATGTTATAGTGATGGATCCATCAACAGGCCACTTGCACAAACCATAGCAGGATAAAGTTAACCTACTATAATCAACAAATGAGTATTTTTGCTAATGATGTTATACCTGCTCTGTCATTCCAGCCCAAGAGCTCGAGCTCTGCCAGTGTCCTGTGTGGCTTTTCTTTCCTACTGTCTAGCTGATGCATCTCTCGACTGTTCTGCTGTTGATCACCTCACTATCACTGTCTAAAATTAGACCCTCATGACTTCTTGCTGGAGACTAGCAATGCCTTGCCAATTCGTCTCTAGAATCCTGAAGTATTGTAGGCTAACCCAGATCTGTTTTAACATCTCTAGCTTGCATTCTCAATAAATTAACAACCTCGCTTGCCTTGTTTACAATTGCATCCAAAGGATATGATACAGTCCTTGGGACAGTAAACTTTCAATAAGTGTTAGTGAATGGCGACAAGAAAAACAACAGCCCTGACCCAGTGTTCTCTTGCTTAAGAACCTCCTTAGGATGGCACTCAAGAGCTCCAGACCCAGGTCACTGTCTGATAGTTGGTATAGTCAACTGCTGGTAGTTGGCTATACACACTTCTCCATGGCTGTGTTCCACCAAAACAAAGCAAGACAATTTTTTCCAGGATTAGATCTTTCTCTTTTTAGTGTCTGTGTCTTAGCTCTTGATATGTGCAATGTCACCAAGTCATCTGTACCAATCAAAATCCTACTCATACCTTAGAAACCAGTTCTCTAGGTGTAGCTTAGTGGTAGAGTACATGTGTAGCATGCACAAGGCCCTGGGTTCAATCCCCAGGTAATAACATGTGCGCATGAGCATGCATGCACACACACACACACACACACACACACACACACACACTTAGGGAAAACTAGCCTTCACATCCCCTTCCTTAATAAGGAGTTTCCAAAGAAGACAATAAATATAAGCAGCTTACTACATGGTGGTTCACATTTTCTTCCTGTAAAACCCCCAATAGGCATGTCTGTTAATCCCAGTTTAAAGATCATGAACCCAATGCTCAGAGCCTTTTTTCTTATTTTTGAGATTGTAATTTAATTATAACTTTCTTCCCTTTCCTCCTTCCAAACACTCCCATATACCTTTCTCTACTTTCCTTCACATTCATGGCCTCTTTTTCATTAACTGTTATTACATGCACATATGTATTTGTATATACATATAAATTCTTAAATATAACCTACATAAATACTATATATAAAACATATATAGTATTATATATATATGTGTGTGTGTGTGTAAAATAGTGATGTTTCTCTGGAAAAATAGGATGTTCTGCTACCACTGGTCTTGCCTTTTCATGGCCATGCCTAAGGAAATGGAGCTGTAGATGCTGCCTCTTTGTGGGACCAGCTTAGCCTGCATAGGCATTGGTACTTGTGTCCCTGGTAACCCCTTGTTGGCACGCTGTCATAAAACATTTTTCACATTCTTTTATCATATCTCACCTTACAGAGCCTGCACGTCTGTTCTCTGTTATTTCTGTCTGCTCTGCTGTGTTTTCTCTCTCCTTAGCATGAAATCCATGCTTGGCATATCACAGGATCTCCACTATAGTTTTATTGAGTTGGATATAATTAAATTTATAGGCTTTCTGATACGCTCAACAGTTAATACTTTACCAAAGTCAAATTTACAATTAGTTTTAGTGTAGCAAGTTTGGATTTAGTAGTGAGTGATCCCCCAGGTTTTCTTCTGATGTTGAAGGGCTTTGTTTCTATTTGTGGCTCCTATTTCAGTACATGGGAAAATCATTTTTTCTCTCCTGTGAAGACTTCCTTTTCCTCCCAGTTAGTCATCTCCATAACCCTCTCTGCTCTACTATAGAACTTACCAGATCGTGTCATAAGAATGTGTGGGCAGGCGCGTAGTTAACCTTTGTGCCTCTCCCATCTAGCACACGGGCTGAACCACAGGTGTTCAGTTTGGTTTCAGTGACTGGGTCATTGCCTAAAGTGGGCATGCTCTAACAAAGTGAAAGACGATCTGTGCTAAGTTCCTTTAATCTGACATGAAGTAACAGAAGCACAACCCCCTCAAGCTAATCCATGCTGCAGGGGCTTTAATATATTTTCTTTACATTTATTTTGGGTTAAAAACTGAATGTTAAATTTTAAACTGCTCAGTGAGAGATGATGGATCGTTGTCAATCGCAAGATTGCTGTCAATCACAAGAGGTTTTGGCAGTTGCTCGTGTTTGAGCTGAATTCACAGGCAGAAATGCTTCTTCTCTCTCTACCACCTTCATGGACAAGCTTTAAGATCCTGTAGAGAGAGTTCCTGGTTTGACCCAAGACCAAACCATCGAAGTTTCCAGCTCAGTTCCAACTTCTTAAGCAAAACAGGTGACAGGATTGGTAAGCTCCAGATGGGAACTAATCAGCAGAAACACTTCAAAGTGTTGCCAGGCACAGGACAGGCCTTCTCGTTTCTCCCATCTTTCCTATTATTGGCTGGAGTAGATTAATTTCTTCCCGTAGTTTTCCTCTTTGTGGAGAATTTGCTCTAATATTCCATTGCCTTAATGATAGCTGAGATGTGACCTTAAATTCCAAAGCTTTTGTGATGTCATTTGAACATTCCTGAAATAAGGGCCTCATTTATGAACTACTCTTCGGCCAAACACTGGGCTAGATGTTACAATGGAATCACCACATCTGAGCCTCCCAATACCCCTGGGAAGTAGAACTCACTACTAACCAAGATTTTGCTGAAGAATCAGATTTGGAAAGGATAAACTCATGCACATTCACATTAGGAAACCACATAGTGGAATTCAAATTCAAGACATGCAGGTGTTTACCACTCGGATGTCCTACAATACTGTTCATGCAGGTGGATTTTAGAAATTCCCAATTTTCCTTCTGACTTTGTGATACCACTCCTCAGCTATCATTAAAGCACCAAAAAGGAAGTTAGATACAAGATAATTTTGAAATATTGCACTAAGCAGTATCAGAGCCTCCTGAAGGTCTAAATTCTCTAGGCTGCTATTGGCATGTGTGGTTGGTGTCACGTAATGTACCTTCTTGAATTTACCATTGTAACTGTTTTTATAATAAGAAAGACAGAGTAATCCTACCTATCAAAAGCAGATATGGTTAAACACTTTAAACCAAAGTGTCTCACAGCAATTCATAAATCAGGTCCATCTTCACACTTGCACTGTGATGTATCATCATTACATTAACCTGAGAATTTGTTAGTCACTTTGTCCGGTGGTCTACGAAAGCCAGATGACATTTGTAGCATGTTTATTCAATTGTATGTTTTGACCTGGGTTGTAAGCGAGATCCTTAGTTGAGTTACTTCTTGAGGCTCTCTCATCTCACACATCCTGAAGACAAATAGCAAACAGTTCCTCTTCAAGGGGGAATCAATGGTACCTACACAGCTGGTCAGGTGCCCGGCATCATTAAAGCTTTTGGAAGCTTCCTTTCATCTGGATTCTCCTTGACATGGATTCTTGGCCTTAATTAATCACTTTGGGTTTCTCATCCCATGTAATAACTTGTGTGGTTCCACCTCCTGTGTTCTCAGCTTCTTCAGGAAATTTCTTTGATTAATATTGCCTCCCTGACTAATAATTCATTTGATCAAAGTCTCTTCTGTATTAACAGATTCAGGATTTGTAAATGTTGAGAGGTGTTTTCTTGTAGGGTATGTTAAGCAACTTTAGAGTACCAAAGTTCAACACCTTTTCCGGAACACTGTACACACAGTGAGGACACAGTCCAGCACCCCTTCCGGAACACTGTACACACAGTGAGGACACAGTCCAGCACCCCTTCCAGAACACTGTACACACAGTGAGGACACAGTCCAGCACCCCTTCCGGAACACTGTACACACAGTGAGGACACAGTCCAGCACCCCTTCTGGAACACTGTACACACAGTGAGGAGACAGTCCAGCACCCCTTCTGGAACACTGTACACACAGTGAGGACACAGTCCAGCACCTCTTCCGGAACACTGTACACACAGTGAGGACACAGTCCAGCACCCCTTCCGGAACACTGTACACACAGTGAGGACACAGTCCAGCACCCCTTCTGGAACACTGTACACACAGTGAGGACACAGTCCAGCACCTCTTCCAGAACATTGTATACAATCTATGTATTAACTGGCTAAATATACAGAGCCTCTCAGAATGAAGCCCTGTGTACCTCACATAAAATTGCCGTGCTGTGGAGAATAACATTTCCATTCATATTAAAATTATAAAATCTAACAGACAGAGTTCCTATTGCTTATAACCACGCCAGATTTATTCCCAAGGGGCAGCTTGTTCACTGGGAAAACCTGACTCAGCAGGTTTAAATTACTCCTTTTGAGCCACTTAACTTCTAAATTTCCTCATTCACTGGCTTAAACTTGACTTTAATATTGCCTGCACTCAAAACATTTGCATTTAATTGCAACAGTAGCATGCTTTCCTGTTGGCATCTGAAACATATTCATTATCAGTGTCAGGCTTACATTGAGAGAGTTTGGTTATTTGTATCCAAGAAATCAAATTCAACAAAGATAACTGAAGGCATGGAAGTAGGGTTTTTTTTTCACTTTTTATTGTAAGACTATGTAGCCTGTAGATACACAAATTTAAATCCTTGGCAAATCATATTTTCACTGGCTGTTTGTTTAGAGATAAATGGACATGTGTAGAGAAAGTTATTTTAAGAATGATAAGTCAACATGGATTTTATTTTTTGAAATGTATATATTTATATACTTTGAATATGTGTGAGTCAAGAAAATATTGTGTCTGGCAAAGTAGCTGCTGTAGCACTTTACATGATGAAGGGATTTGAACATTATAAAAAGTTATTTCAAACTATCTTAAACCTTAGTCCAAATTAAAGAACATTAAGATCTCATTATAGGCTTATAACTACAGGGTTACAGCAGAAGTCTGAGACACCAGCTTGCTAGGTGTGCATTTCTTGGGTTATCCATCTTATTAAGATCAAAATGTATTCCTATCAGCACGTCATACCATTGGGGACTGAAGTGGATAAATTAATACCTTTGCTCTTCCAGGTTATATTTGAACTAAGCACAGTATCTTCTGGGCCCACAAGTTATTGTTGCAGTAGCTTTAATCTGAAACAGAAAGATGATGGCTATGTGAACAAATGTTCATTTCATAAATCCTATGTCTTTGCTGATCAAACTACATTCTTGTCTAATGTGTTTGTGAAACAGTAAAAGTTTCTCTCTTCAAAGGTAGAAGGTTGCCAACTTAGGATTGATGTATTTTGAAGATGGATAGTGACCTTTGAAAGGCATTCATTAATCACTTACAACTGACCTGCAAAATTGAATTGAATAAATGAGACAAACCTTTGCTAAATTTAAACCCTGATTTTCACCTAAAATACTTAGACAATCAAAGAGGAACCGTTCTTTTGACCTAAATTATCAGAAAATACCATGCTGCTCCCCTCCTACTGATTATGCAGATATATGAACATGAAGCTGTTACTGCTGCTGAAAAGATCCCATTTGTTGTAACTTGGCAAAGACAAGGGTGATCAGAAGCCACATGCAAGCAGTCTGCAGACTAAACGGTCAGAGTGATGAAATGCTCCTAGAGACTGCTGGGTGCAGCCCTCAAGGATGCATGAAACTTTGTGCTCTTCACTGAGTAGGGAGCGGCGAGGAAAAGGTATTTTTAAACATCTAAGGACAATGTCTATCCTCAGAGGTTTTCCTACCATGCCCTTTTTCTCATCTGAGAAACCACCGGTTCAGCAGACATAATGGACCAGATAAGAGGATAACAAAATTTACCATGGAGGTATCTAGGGCTACAGTCAGGCTTGGAACTGGATACAAGGAGAAATGAATCAGTGGACAGTCGGGGGATTCTATGGATGGGCTTGAAGAATGGACAAGAATTATCCTCATGATGGAGAAGCAGGGGGACACCTCAGGTAGAGACCAGACCCACAGTGTGTACTCAGAGTGGTCACACTTGAATTTCATGTTAGCCTCTAGCATGTTCAACAAATTAGAGAGTCCAGGTGAGTCTGCTGGACATGTCAGAAGCAGACTTTTTTCTTATTTCTTAGATAGAGGAATGGCATAGATTTCAGTGTTATACAGATATTGGAGAATTCAGCCAGGGTAGTACCCCAATACCAAGACAAGGTGGAGGCTATCTAAGATAGAGGGTACAGTAGGAATTGAAATGGAATAACAGGAAATATGAAACCCTACAAATTATTTAGAAAATTGGAAATATGTATAAAGCTTCTGGTGTCACCAGTGAATTCAATTATCAGACTAGTCTGTAATAGAGCTGCAGTTTTCACAAGTGCCACTAGGTGGTGAACGTGCATTAGTAACGGCTTGCCACTGCCCGCTTCTTGATGTACCTAATTTTGAGACTTCAAATGTTCACGTTCTAATTAAATCAAGTTAGACTTTCTATTAGTGAAATATAACCTTATAAATTATAACTCTAGTTATTAAAGAAAGAAACTGAAATGTTAGTCATTGACAATTTCAACCATAAAAGGACCTGTGTGCAAAACCGGAGCTATCTAAATAAAGCTCCTACAGGACTCTCTATTATATTTTATTATTTTCTATTCAATACCCACCCTGGAGAAAACTTGTTGTTAAGTAGTGGAAAGTATCTGTGGTAATAAATGTCATCAAGTCGTTTGGAAGCTTAGTTTTGAAAATGATACTTTATTCTAATATCTGAGCGGATGTCTCTAGGTTAGAGCCCAATTCTTCTAGACAGCTGGCTCTCTCTCTGATACATAATATAGATAACAGAAATAATTAGATATTACCCTCATCTGGGAATGCTTCATTTGCTGCTAAGAATGCCGATGAATCTGTGTTATTTGCACTGTTGCCCTCAAAATGTTTTAACTGGCTCTACACATCACAGGAGCGAGGTCCATTATGCTACCCTGTGCCTTTTGGACTACCAAAGACAGAGTAGATGCACGGTGACCTAGTCAGCATTTTCTGCTGATCAAAACTAACTCGGTCTCCTTCACATGTGGTCTCAGCACATCACTCATGACTGCTCACTCCCCAAGCAACCTGAGTTTATCCCCATTACAACCTGAGACTGATTCAAAGGAAGCTGAAAGACTCACATGCGTTTTTTGGTAATCTTTCATTGAAAATATGTATGTATGCAAGCATGCTTCTGTGTTCAAGACGCATGGAAATTTGGCATTAATCTTTCTATATTCAACAAAAGATTATGATTTATATTATGCTGAATTCTAGAGATAACCTGTGTTTATATTGCTTGGACATATCTATATAAACATGATATGTATCCATCTTATAATTACACAGGTGATTTGAATTTGGAATAGTGCTGTCATGGTGATATTAGAAATGCTAATAGTAATTACTACATCCAGTTTACTCTTTCCAATGATTACATTCTGCTAATTATAATTTATAAATTAAGAAGCTTAAGTTCAGTGTGTGGGGTGAGACTCAGTGATGTACTATTTGCCTATAGCATGTGCAGGGCCCCAAGTTCAAACACCAGCCCTGGAAGGAGAAAAGGAAGCTGCAATTTAAATGGCATAAGCAAGGCAGGAGGGAACATACATGTAGCAGGATTCGGACTCGGGGCGTGGGCCAGAACTGGGGTCCACATGCCAGGCTCCTTGGCTGGAGCATCCGTGTGCTTTTCTGGAATGCCACACTGTCCTTTCTCATTTTTGAAAATTCTGTGCTTAAAAATACATTCAAAGCAGGAAAATAGAAACAGACCTACAGAGTTGGATCTTCAGTATAGCCGTTTTGCTGAAAATTGCCACTGAAAAAGGAAAATTCTAGACTATTAATTTGGAAATCACTCACAAACTCCCTGTATTGTACAATATTCACTGTTTTGTCCATTTTTATATGGCAAGAGTAAGACTATCTTCCTCCCTAAAATATGTACGTACTCATCAACACACATCAAAACATGGAGTAAATGTAGTCATAAGTATAAAAGCTGAAGTGTGTGGGCAACAAGAGGCACATCTATACTAATAGTCTGGCCAGGAGCTAGGTACCTCCCTGCCACCGGCAGGAGAGAAAACTGTACAGTCTGTCTTGGAAGGCAGCTTGGCAGTAGGTACACAAACTGCAAAAACACAAATCCTTTGGCCAAGCAATTCCATGCCCAGAGGTTTATCCCACGGAGACACTTGCCCAAACCCAGGGTGTTCTTAGTTTGTGCTTTTTGTAATCATGAAAATTATTATTATTAAAGAACTTAAGGACCCATTAAGGGAAAACTTGCTGGGTAAATCTTGGGATATCTGTATCACCAGCCATTATGCAACTAAAAGAATGAACAGATTTTAATATTAATGTGGGACGATAGATGTAGGGATGACACAATATGCTATTATCTGTGCCCTAAGAAACAAAAGGTAATAAAACAGCCTACATGTCTTTCTAAACATCTGTATCTGTGTGACTGTGTGCAGAACTGACTCTAAAACAGCTGAGTAACAGTCATTGTATCCAGGGAGGGAAACACTGTCTGGGAGCCAGGGAGTAACGGGAGGCTTTTCTAGTCTGATCTGAACACGTGTTATCTAAGTTTTTAAGCCCTATTTTTTACTTTTAAACTTTAAAAAACTTGTGAATGCTTTAAGCCCTCATTTCCAGTTCTGAATCTTTGGCTTATAGATACTATAAAATATATGTCAGGCACTTTGGTGCAGACATGTTCTTTGCAGTGTTTTTAATGATAAAGGAAAGAAGGAAGTAAATAAAAGATTCAGCATTTGGTAGTGAAATCTAGAAATGTGTGCATTTGTGTTTATATTTCTCTCCCCTTTGTAAATGTAGCCATTGTATGTTCAAAATCAATGAATCCAAGTACAGGCCCAGTTCCTCACTGAGTTCTCAGCTTCTAACATTGTCTTTGAATAATCATCACTCAACTAAAACTTCCACAAAAATTAACAAATAGAAGAGAGACTCGAGTGATAGAATCTGAAACATTAATGGTATTCGCCATTGACTTTTCACTCCTGTATTCTTTTTTTATATTCCACAATGGAGTTGCTGTTTTATGGTTGGGAAGCGGTATGATAAGTGCTAGAAGACTGCATCCTAAAAGATTCATAGTCTTCACACCAGGCTTATCTGTAGAGGAATGAATAGCTGTTTTAATGAGTACCAGGGAGTATTGCATCTGATCAGTATTGCTCACCGAAATTCTGGACGGATGATGCATGCTGGTATGCACGTGCTGACTGATATATCTAGTGCACGTTGGAGAGGTAGGTGGGGGATACTTCGGATGCTGATTACAATATCACCCTGCATATGGAAGAAATTGCAGAACTTGTCTTACAGTCATTTGAGCAAATAGTTATAGAATGATGGAGATATTTTCTGTAACATTTGACCTGATTTTTTTTTTTTTTTACTACAGATAGATACAAGCTTAGTTTTCTCACTCACTGAGCGGTCTCCGCGACCCTCTGTGGCTTTGCCTACAAAGTAAGGCTTATAGTACAGCCTTTGAAGTGTCGCTCGTGGGACGTGTCCCTGATACATGTAAAGAGTTTGAGCTCGGCGGCTGGCACGGCTGGCAGGGTGGCTTTAAGGACGGCTCTTTCCCTCTCGGCTTCTCCCACGTGTGTCACTGTACCCTTAGTAGGAAGGAAAATCGTGGTTTAGAAATTGGGAAAGGGCTTATTCTCTAATCAATATTTAACTTATTACTACTAATGCTTCCTTCTGTGTCGAGTATTTCCTCCATCTATGACCAGCCTGCCACCCAGTAATCAGCACCCACACTGCATGGATACAAAATATGCACTCAATACAGAATGTCCCCATATTATATTGCAAGTCAAGGAAAATCCCAATTCTATGCCTAAGAAAACTTAACACATTAGGATGGGTTTGAATTTTTGTGTAAAGCCATGGGCTTTTTCATATTCACTTTTTTTTTTTTTCTTTTGGCCTTTTAGACAGGGTCTCTGTGTAGCTTTGTGCCTGTCCTGGATCTCTCTCTGTAGTCCAGGCTGGCCTCAAATTCACAGCGATCCGCCTGGCTCTGCCTCCCGAGTGTTGGGATTAAAGACGTGCGCCACCACTGCCTAGCCAATATCTGGTTTTCTATCCCAAAGGAATTTCTCATCATTCCCAGCTCAGGTCCAGGAGCAAAAGCTGGACTTCTGACAGGATGATCTCTGTCTTTCCTTGTTCTCTAGTGTCAACTGCATTAGTATTTCAGATGCCAATTTTGCAAAATGATTTTATAATTTCCTTTGTGTAGACTAAACTGTCTAACAATTGGTTTCCAGGTGTAATAAAGTAGATGGGAATGCCCAAACTTATCCTATTTAGAATACAAAAAGAAGTAATTATGAAAATTCCAATTTTAAATAATTTATGCATAACATTTTACACATATAAGTACCTGTATAGTTGGGCACAGTAGCATGGTCCTGTAATCCTAGAATTTGGGAAGCTGGAACAGGAAGATTGTGAACTTGAGGCCAGTCTGGGTTACACAGATTTTGTCTAAAAAATTTCTTTTTCTGAACTATACTTTGAATTATTTAGCTAATTTTTGAAAAGGCTTGGTCCATTGAACTGTTCTATTTCTCACAGTCCTGGAAAACAGGAATTCCAAGATCACGATAGACACCTGAAGATTCAGTGTCTTATTCCCTGGCTTGTGATCTTTTGGTGTGCGATCACATGATGGGAAAGGGTGGGAGCTCTGCAGATCTTTTATGAAGAGACTAACCTCATTCAGGAGGGTAGAACTCTCCTGGGCCAATTATCTCCCACACACTGTTCCTGCAAATAGTGTGATTTGATTTCAGTGTGTATGTTCAGTGGGGGAACATGCACAGTTAGTCTATAGTAAGACATTTGAATGATTTGACTAAAGTCAGTTAAATTACAAAGCCAATGGAGCACTAAGAAGAAACCTTCAGATGGGTAAGACAACCATACCAATAAGCAACATTAAAGAATGTTGCCTGTTTCAAACACTCCCAACAATGAAACAATGGTGTTTTTTAATATTCCTTAGGAAGCTTCAAATGTGACAACACTTTCTTACAGGAGACCCATAGGAAAGCTTGCCAGTGGGTGATCTTCACAGAATGACCGTACATGATATTATATTTTTAATTGAATTTTGGCCATCATCTCTGCTAAGTTAAAAGAAATATGTCCAATTACCAATGAAAAACATTTAAATGACTCTCAGTAAGAGAAATAGAAAGTAAAATGCAAGGGCTGGAGATGATATGGTGGTTAAGAGCGCTTGCTGCTCTCTCAGAGGACCCGAGTTCAGTCCTCAGCACCCATGGCAAGTGGCTCAGAACTTCCTATAACTCCAGCTCCAGGGGATCTGGCACCCTCTTCTTGTCTCCTTAGCCATCTACATGCATGTGCACGTACACATACACACACAGAGGAACACACATACACAAAAAGAATAAAATATTGCAAAAATTAGAATAAAATCTTGATATTTGGCTTAATGGAATAAATAAAAATTGTCAATTTACAACACTGTTTTTGTTCCCCTAGCTATACCTCTGTCTAGAGAATACTACTTTTTTATTTGTTTGTTTTGCTTTTCAAGACAGGATTTTGTAACCAGAGGCTTTTCTCTGTCCTGCCCCATCCACAGCCACTTTTAAATAATCACTCAGAGCCTTATATTAATTAAATGCTTGGCCGATGGCTCAGGCTTATTACTAACTAGCTTTTACATTTAAATTAACTCATTCCTATTCATCTAAGTATTGCCACATAGCTGTGGCATTACCAGTCTGCTGGCATGTTGCTCCTTGGGCAGATGGGTGGTATTTCTCTTGACTCTTCCCCTCTTTCTCCCTGTGTTCAGTTTGGTTTTCCTGTCTAGCTATATTCTGCCCTGCCATAGGCCAAGGCAGCTTTATTCATCAACCAATAAAAACAACATGTGTTTGCAGCATACAGAAGAACGTCCCACATAATTTCCCCTTTTCTGTCTAATTAAAAAGGAAGGTTTACAATGTTACTTTAACATTGTAAAATTACATATAACAAAACAGGTATCGGGTAAGAAGTACAGTTATAATATTTAGTCTATTTATAGTTGGCAAAATTAAAGAAAATACTCTAATATGTTTGTGAGTCTAAAGTTTCATATCTAATTTACCTTTTATCACACTAAAGAAAACTATAATTATAACTATCTAGTCTTCAATTCCATCAAAGGCCCCAGAAGGATATAATATTATCTGAGTAAACAGAAAGTGCACTGCAAGCAACTTCCAAAATTCTAGAAATGACAGAGACATCTGGCTGCCTGGACAGTCACTCAGAGTTCTTCTGTAACGTTGGAGGGCATTCATCATAGCCTATAGGCCGAGAGTTTCTGACAGATTTCCCTGTGAAGCAGGAAATTTGAAGGACTGTCCTGCCTATTTTGGCAAAATTTGTCAGTTGCATTCTTCTGTGTCCTGTAAGATGCCTGGCAGATTCTTTCATGATGCAGGAACCCTGAGACTGTCCCATCTTGTTTTGGCAAGTTCAGCAGTCATTTTCCTGTGGGTCCTGTATGTTCAATTTATACAGCATATTGTCAAGCAGTCCAGGCAAGAGCAGTTTCTTGCCCAAATGACTAGCTTTGCTACAATGACAGCAAACTATAGTCTATAAGGATCTTCTTCGATGCCCATTATCCTCTTGAAGTAATTGGGGCAGCCAGGAGCAGACATGTCTCGTTGTCCAGAAAAGTCTAAGTTCTTAAAACATTTTAAATGCCATATTCTGTAGGTCTTTGAAGTGTTTTAAGATTACTTATCCATCTGAAACATATCTCTGTATATATAGATAATCTAACATGACTATAAATTTGACTATTATAGATGACTATTAATTTGTATTTCTTAACTATACATTACATTTTTAAATGATCTGCATAAACACAATACCTTAAACAAGAGTAAATATATACATATAGTATAACAAAATTGACCTTAAATTTGTATCAATAAACCACAATCCATAACAATGTATTTTGAGATTAACAGTCGTTTTTTTGGATTAAAGTAGATTCAACAATCTACCTTTTTTTCATCATTTCTATGTCACATCCCCCTGTTTTTCTTCAGAAAGAGATTGACTATGACCATTAACCATTTATAACCAATGCCCTTTAAATGAAAACAAACATTAATAAACAATATTTTGGGAATTTGGACAGTTTTCTATACTACTTCCTGCTGATTGGGGGTGCTTGTAATCTTATGGGGATCCTGAGAAAATTTAGAATTATGATCAAGTCCTGACTGGGGTATTTTGTGTGACTGGTCCATCTCAGCCAGTAGCTTTGAAGCCATTGTGTATGTTGGATCACCTGGGCCTTTGTTTCCATCGAAGACCTTTCAGGGAGTCTTTCTTGATTAAACCATATTAACCTGGAAACAATCCATATGTTCTCATATTCTGTGGAAACAAAAGCAGAACCTTTCCCAAAAACCATATCCTTAGACCCAAATTTCAAAGTCATGATACCTTTAAAATATACATGTTGGTTTAACTTAGCAGCCCCCACAATCAGATGTCTCTCTGTAGTTAGCACATTAACAGTCAAAAATTCAAAGAAAACATAATAACATACATAACCCAGACTCTCTGTGTATTTTCCATCCTTACATGGATTATTATAATTTTTTATTACTCAATTTTTTTCACAGACCTCATTTTATTCTCTTTAGATGGTTCTTTTAATTTATGACTATCTCTATCATTTTTCCTCTCCTTTTCTCAAGCCTATGTACATTTTTAAACATACTATGACCCATTTAGAGGTTTCTTTTTGTCTGAATCTGTCTTTATTGTATATCTGTAATCTTTTTCTGGTTGACTGCTGGCTCTGCCCTGTTTGGCTTCCCAACATGGTGGAGATACCCAGGAGAATCACGCTTACCCCCACCCCCAACTCTGGGGTCCATGCTGTCAGCAGGTAGCTGGCCACAAACCTTTCTTGTCTATATGAGTAAAAGCTGAATCTGACACACAGTACATTGTGCAACTTGGAGACGCCTCTGTGTATCACAGTGGGGTGGGAATCCACCATGCTGTGCTCAAGCCCAAATGCCATGGCATCTCTGTACCGAGGCCAGCACGAGAGACACAACTAAGAAGATACTTTTGGCTCCATTTATGTGTTCTAAACCTGCCCCCCCCTTTTAAGCTTTCTCAGGTTTTATGTGGAAATTTCTGCCCCATGTTGGTTGGGCACCAAATATAACCAGAGGCTTTTCTCTGTCCTGCCGGATCTGGCAGCCACTTTTAAATAATCATTTAGAGGCTTATATTAATTATAAATGCCCAGGCTTATTATAGACTAGCTTTTACATTTAAATTAACCCATATCTATTAATCTAAGTATTGTCACATGGTCGTGGTGTTACCAGTCTGCTGGCATGTTGCTCCTTGGGCAGATGGATGGCGTCTCTCTCACCTCCACCCTTTTTCCTCCCTGTATTCAGTTTGGCTTTCCCACCTAGCTATATTCTGCCCTGCCATAGGCCAAAGCAACTTTATTCATCAACCAATAAAAGCAACTCATATTCTAATTGTACAAAAGGACATACCACATTAGGATTTCTCTGTGTAGCCCTGGCTGTCCTGGAACTCACTCTATAACCAGGCTTGCCTCAGACTCATATGCCTGTCTCTGACTCCTATGTGCTGGGATTAAAGGCATGCACCACCACTGCCTGGCAAATTTTATTATTTTATTTTATTTTGGCCGACATCTCATGTATCCAGTCTGGCCTGTAACTAGATGTGTAGCAAGGGATGATCTTGGACTTTCATTCCCCTGCCTCTACCTACTGAGTGTTAGGATTACTGGCATGCCTGAATTACTTGATTCTGGTGACCAAACTCAAGGCCTCCTGCATTGGAGATAAGCACTCTTCTGACTAAATTGTGGTGGTATTGTGTTCCCCCAAAATATTGTGTACTCTAATAAATTTATCTGGGGTCAGAGAACAGACAGCCACTAAATACAAAGGCTAGAAAATGGTGGCACTCACACCTTTAATCCTAGCATTCCAGAGATAGAAATCCCTCTGGATCTCTGTGAGTTCAAGGCCACATTGGAAATAGCCAAGCATGGTGACACACACCTTTAATCCCAGAAAGCCAGCCTTTAATCTCAGGGAGTGGTGGTAGAAAGCAGAAAGATATATAAGGCGTGAGGACCAGAAACTAGAAGCATTTGGCTGGTTAAGCATGTGGCTGGTTAAGCATTCAGGCTTTTGAGCAGTAATTCAGCTGAGACCCATTCTGGATGAGGACTCAGAGGCCTCCAGTCTGAGGAGACAAAACCAGCTGAGGACCAGGCGAGGTGAGATAGCTGTGGCTTGTTCTGTCTCTCTGATCTACCAGCATGGACCCCAATAACTCGCCTCAGGTTTGATTTTATTAATAAGAACTTTTAAGATTCCTGCTACACTAAATCATATCCCTAGCCTGTCAAACAGCAAGTTACAAAACTAAACATCCTAACATTTATTATAATTCAGAGACATGCTAATTTGATGCTTACATGCTAAATAATGAGAGGAGGAAAATAATTTTTTTTATTCTTTTAGAGTTTTGTACAATGTATTTGGATCATACTTATCTCCTCTTCCCTATCCACCTGTACATTATGTCCTCTATACTGTCTTGAAGCAGATGTTCTGGTCCTCTGACTCTTTAATCTTTTCCCCTATTCTATGATGTTCCCTGAGCCTTAGGCATAGTGGTTGTGTTGTAAATGGATCCACTGAACCATTGGTCAGCCGTTCTCTGTGTTTTGAGCAGTTGTAGGTTTATGTAATGGCCTCTGTGTACTACAAAAGGAAGCTGTTTTGATGAGTGGTGAGAGATATTTCTCTGTGAATATGAAGCTTTAAAATTCAGTTAGAAATTATGCTGGCTTGGGAAAGTGGCGGTAGTAAAGTGCTTCTCTAGGTTCGGTGGCTTTTGCAGCCATAGGTAGTTGGCTAAGTGGCATTTTACAGTGCCAGATATGAATTCCCTCCCACTGAACAGGCTGGAAGTTCAATTAGGTGGCAGTTGGTTACCCCCAAGATGTAAGTGCCACAATTGCGCCTTTTAGAATATCTTGCCGTTCTGGTCATTGTTGTGGTTTGTAGGCATCACAGCTAGCTAGGACTGTTAACTGCTGGCCTCCCTTGACTTCCATTCTCCTTCCAATACCACGGGGGTGGGGTTCTGTGTTAATTCCAGCTGGATTCCTCCACGTCCTGCCTCCAAAGTGTGTGGTGTCTTCAGCAATCGGACCTTACCTTCAAGCTCTGGGAGGCATCCCAGGTCAATAGCAATAACCTATATTGCTTGGGATGCTCTTGGATTCCCAAGACAAATAATTTGGAAGGTTTCCCAGGTCCAAAACTGAGGTTTTCGATAGATAGTCAATGATTTTTCTGGAGGATCATTGTCACTCCAAATGGAGTAACTTCAATTAAATTAATTCACTGTTTCTGTCTCTCTTAGTTAACATAAAATCATGACCCCCTGTGGCTTTTTCAAACATCTTTAGTATGATTTATGCCTCCATTTTCCCTATCCCTCCGTGTTATTCTCTCCCTCCTTCTCCAGGAGGTGTGTCTCTGCTACCCATTTCCCCCACAGAACTAGAAAATACTGCTCTGAGAAGGGCCTTCTCTGTCACCCTGCCAGCCCCTCCAGAAGAAGTCCCTATTCTTTATGGAATGCTGGGATCTGATGCACAAGCAAGACTGGGGTCCAAGGCTCACAGTGCACATTGCTGAGAGATGTTTGTTGAAAGAGCTGAAGCAGGGAAATGTGCTCTACTAAGCCCAGGTAGTTGAGGTTAGACCACAGCCATCTGCCCCACCCTTTGTGACCATTGTTCCAGAAGTCTACAAAGCCCTTCACAGCAACAGCACCTTAATTCTCAGACCCAATATGAATCCATTGGGCTCTTCTCTTACATTAGAGACTGATTTCCACAGGCATCGTGAAGCAACTTAAAGTCACCTGTGCCAAAGCTCTAGATGATTTATTCAATTAGTTAGGAATAGCTTTGTTCTCCTTAGAAATTTAAAGAGCCAGGAATAAAGAGCAAACATTGTTAAGAAAGGGAAAACCACAGAGCTTGATTTTCTTGTTTTTATGTGACATCTGCTGGATATTTGGTGAGGATGCCTCTGGATGGCTGGGGCAGAGTAGGAGGAGATGGGAACTCTTCCTGGAGACGGGGCTTTGCCTTTCATGTGGTAGCAACTCCTTGTCTATTGAATCCAACACTGATTTAGAATTTTAGCAATAAAGCGTGTGATACTTTTTAAGCTTTATGAGAAACATTGTTTAAATGACACACTGGTGAGGTAGGATGAACAAAACTAATGTTATTGTGGCATCAGAGGACACTAAAATGTAAAATCAATAGTGACTAGGGCAATGCAGTGTTGATATAAATCACTTTCCTGACCCTATGAATACCCTGAGAAGGAATATGGAATTCCCCAGTGAACCGCCTCAGGCCACTGCTTTCTGCAGTGACTTCCAGGCCAGCTTATGTCCTCTTTCCCCCTCCCATATTACTGAGAGAAATAGAAGCAACTAGAATTTCCAAATCTGGGTATCTTCCTGTCATTAAAGCTAAGGCCTACTTATGAGCTCCGTTTCCTTCCCTTCCCACTGGTCACTAAGCAAAATGCAACCCTGCTTCTCCCTTTTCCCACCCCTTTGCAAACACATGGAAGTTCCAGGTTGTCTCTCTTCTGTTACACACTTTCTTCTCTATGCTAGATCATTCCAACCTCACATAAACGTGCTCTAGGTAGCCCTTTGCAAAACTTAATATGATATGAATCTCAAAGAGTTTGATTAAAATGGACATCATGACTATAATAGGCTCTAGCACCTTCCTCTATTTTAGACAGAGAGACAGACAGATCAGTGGATCCTAGGGTCTTCCACATGCTAGGTGAGTGCAGTTTATGTACTATATTCTCACCAAGTTTTACCACTTTTTATCTTAAAAAACAAAAAAGAAGAAAACCTATGTGTACTCCACATACATACTCTCGAACTCCTCATTTCTTGGCAACTCTTCACGGTGAGGCTTTCTGGGAGGTGTCTACAGTGAGTGTATCTGCTTTGCGCTCTCACACATTCGCTAATCCAAAGCTTCCATCCCTGCCACTGAACTGGAATTACTCTTGCTAAGATCACAGCATCTGCTTGCCAGATCTACTGGCACTTTTCGAAAGGCTACCCTTCCTTCTCTTGAGTTGCTCCCTTTCTTTTCACTCTCATGGTGTTTCCTAATTTTTCTCCCAATCCCTGGTCTCCTTTTCTGGTATCTTCCCTTAGACTTAACAGGATCAGTCCTGTTGGGCCCCAGGGTTCTGTGTCCTAGCCCTCTCCATGCATTCCTGTAATACTGGGGTTCGTAAATAGCAAGGACTCTCAGAACTATACCACCTGTTCTGACACATAGCCTTCAACATAGTATCAAATCCTGGCTGTCCAACCTTACAATTGTTTCATGATCCAAATACAACTCTTCATCTGTTCTTCTCCCAACTACAATCCTTCTCAGCTCTACCTTGACTTAATAAACTCTGGCTTTTTTTTTTTTTTTATCCAGTTGCCCAGGACAAAACAAAAACTAAAACAAAAAACCACAGAGGTAACTCTTAGATTTGTTTTCCTACCTTCCAGGTAGTAGCATGTATATTTCTAAATTTTGAATCTGTATACTCTGCTCGTAACTATCATCAATCTACAGACCCCTGAAAGGCTGGCTGGTTTCTCTTTTCTAATATATTCTGCCTAAGTGAATGTTTAAAAAATGGCAGCTCTTAGATTATGTAATTCTTCTGGTTGAAACACTAATATATCACAGCATATATAAAATCCCTGAAGAGTTCTGGCTTCCTAGGTCCTCTGTGTAGCATAGCTACTTCCATGACATCTTTCTAAGCTGACCACCATATCCACATTTCTTTGCAGCCCAGCCAGAGGAGCTGCTTTGCACCTTGTACATGTTACAGACACTGCTTCCTAATCCCCCACACACACCATGATCCCTGGCAATTTGGTTTTGTGGTGTGTGCTGTCTGCTTCCAGGATGACCCTTACAACTCTTCTACGAACTGCATTGTTTAGGTTTGGTAAATGGGAGCTACTGGGAGACTAGAAAGAAGGAATGAGAAGTGAGGGGCCCCTTCCACATATTTCTCATGCTGTTGCTCCATATCACACTTTTTTAATAGTGACCAGGTAGCTGGGTCTGCTGTTGTTCGGCTGTCCACTAGGCAGATCCCTCCATAATCTCAAATGCTGACATCACCTCTGTCTCACAGTATTTCCCTACACTAGTAAAATCCTCTGTATCCCATGATCCTCAGTTTCTCCTTCTCCTTTGTGGCCATTCCTCATTTAAATTCCCAGTGGAGAAGTGATGTGAATCAAGTGAACAATAAACAGGGCTCCCATACAAATTCCTAGAAAATGAGGAAAAGGATAAAGAAAATAGAGAAAGAAGTAGGAAAACATTACTGGTTGGGAAGGCAATTTAGAGGGTAGAAGGAAATCAACATTTATACAGTATCTACTAATGTACCAGTTACTTTATACCCAATTTAATAGTCAGCACCTAATATGATGGACATTTCTAATGATAAAGAAACAGTATCTGAGAGCATATGTAACTTACAGAAGTCTACACAGTAATAGGATTCAAGTTTACAACACCCATCTGCCTGGTAAGGACAGGCGCAGGAAAGTACATTATAGCTTCAATCTATATTCAAACCACTTTAATTTTAAAAACAGATACATAAACTACCATTTCTGTGCTATAGTTTGTATCACTGTGGTGAGCACCTGATCCAAAGGAGGAAAGATTTATCTTGGCTCATGGGTCAGTGGTTGTAGATATAACCAACTGCCTTATTAAATAAGAAACACAGAACCAATGTAAAAGAGAAAACCAAGAGGTCAAAGTTAAAATCTTACCCTTCCTCCTGCGGTGCTCCTAGCTCTCCAAAAGAGACCTACCTACTTCCTGTGTGTCTGTCTTTAAATAGTCTTTTTGTTCTGCCTTCTCATTGGTTGTAAACCCAAACACGTGACTGCCTCGTCACTGCCTGTAAGTACAGCCCTCCAGGTCTTAAAGGCGTATGTCTCCTATGCTGGCTGTATCCCTGAACACACAGAGATCTGTCTAGTTCTGTCTACCAAGTGCTGGGATTAAAGGCGTACGCCACCACCGCCACGCTCTTTCTATGGCTCTAATAGCTCTGACCCCCGGGCAACTTTATTTATTAACATACAATTAAAATTACATTTCAGTACAAATAAAATACCACCATATAAGACAGACTTCATGATGGAGTAACCTTTCAATGATTTGACCCATCAGCTGAGGATCAAGCCTTCAGCACATGAAATTGTTGGAGATACTTGATTTTAAGCCAGAATAATTCCTAAAGGATATACTATGTACTCTTTATTTCTTACTATATACTTTATACTCTTAAACCAATAGCTCTCCATGTGAGAGAAGTTGAAATACTTTTTCAAATTGAATCTCATGTTATTTTGTCTTTTCCCACTCACTCTATCCTTAACTAACTGAAAGCCACCCCCAAAATAACTAAAAGACCATTATTTACACAGGTGAGAAAACAAAAATGTTGCCACTAGGGGAACAAAGTGAGCCTTCATTGTTCTCGTGGATCCCAAGCTCAGAATGAGGCGGTTCTTATGATTTATTCTGCCGTAAGGGGAGGTTTGGGGAGGACGCCTGCCCACATTATGGCATTAATGCTGATTGTACAGAATTGAAGAAGAAAGGCCCTAAGCCCTCAACAGGTGGGGGGATCACTATTCTCTGATGTTAATGTCCCCTGTTTAGTGAATTCAGATGAGGCCACTAATACTTCTTCAACATTGCCTCTTTCCTGTTTTTTTCTAAAGATTTTCCCTACCCATAGACATCATATTCTCAGAACACTGAAAGAAATAAAAATCATGGAAATGAAACAGCAATAAAGCTGTTGTTGGCATCACATAAAAAATACTATGCAGTATTTAAATGACAATTATTTCCAGAAACTTGGCAATTGTAATCGAACAAATGATAAAATTGATTCCAGTCACAGCCCATCTTTGTTTGGAAAGGAAATACCAGTAGTGTTTGAAAAATGGCCTACTAAGGACCTTGGTTTGCTGAAGGAGGCTTATGTGTTCTATTTGCTAAAGCGACTTCTTGTTGGGGGAAAATAATAAGCGCAGCTTTTCTTTACCCCACATTATTTTTACTTTGGATCTTTGGTGCAGGAAATAAAAAGCAGCTAATAGTCCATGGAGCAGGTGGGATTGGTTTAGGCCAAGCCAAGCCCTGCTCCTGCACGCTGACCCACCCCCTTTCCTGGGCTGTTTTGTCTATGCTGGCCTTAGAACATGTCAACAAATATCTTTTAAGCTCAGGTGGGAATCAGGATAGTAACTCATTCTCTTTCTTTAAGGGAGTAATTTATAACAGATGTGCTTTTTCAAAAAGGTATATGTTTGTCTTGTAAAATATTTGTAAAAAAAAAAATAGCCTCCGGATTTTACAAAGTAATTCTGACTTATGCTTGGAGATGTCACAAAGAGCATTGTTTTTACAATACTAACATGATTCCCTTCTCACTTAATTTGATTATAACTTAAGATTAGTTTTAGGGAAGAGCCAAGTTTAAAGATGTCAAACAATGTAGTAAAAAATACCATATGTGATCATGGCTTTTTAACAGGGGCTGAAAGAATCCCAGTTTGAATCCTGAGACATTGCTAGAAGTTATTTTCAATAGTGACATCCTAGCTTCTCTCACTTCAATTTCCTTATCTATAAAATGGGACAGACACTTGCCCTTGCCATCTTAAGTGGGAAGATGAAATTCAAATGCTTTAAAAGTTATAAAGCCTTAAAAATATGATTATTTTCATTTACTTTTATCTATTGTAAAAAATGTCCAACATCTTGTGTCTATGTCTCTCTGTATGTATGTATGTATGTATATATATATATATACATATATATGTATCTGTGTACATGTGTATGTCTTTGTCTCTCTGTGTACATGTGTATGTATATGTTTCTCTGTGTATATGTGTATGTATATGTTTCTCTGTGTACATGTGTATGTATATGTATTTCTGTGTACATGTATATGTATATGTCTCTCTGTGTACATGTGTATGTATATGTTTCTGTGTATATGTGTATGCATATGTCTCTCTGTGTATATGTGTATGTCTTTGTCTCTCTGTGTATTTGTGTATGTATATGTTTCTCTGTGTATATGTGTATGTATATGTTCTCTGTGTATATGTGTATGTTGTTCTCTGTGTATATGTGTATGTTTTTTTCTGTGTATCTGTGTATGTATATGTCTCTCTGTGTACATGTGTATGTATATGTTTCTCTGTGTATATGTGTATGTATATGTATCTCTGTGTATATGTGTATGCATATGTCTCTCTGTGTATATGTGTATGTCTTTGTCTCTCTGTGTATTTGTGTATGTATATGTCTCTCTGTGTATATGTGTATGTATATGTATCTCCCTCTTTCCCTATTGAAAGGGAAATCCTTGCCAAAAACTGTGCTAAAGGGCTGGTGCTCTAGCCTGTGGGCGACTTCCTGCTGAACATGCATGAAGCCTTGGTTCCATTCTTAGCAGCACATAACTGAAACAAAACAAACAAAAATGATACGAAGTAGATTGGTAACAGAGCTTATACTGTGCAAGATGAAATAATTCTGTTCCTAATTCAGCCACTAGGCTTGTTGAACAAATTATTGGCTCTACTGCAATGTCTGACTTGCATTAGCACTGACAGATAAAATCATGTGATACCCATGATAAATGGTGTGTGCCTTGTGTGAGAACGGCCAGTGGCCTGTGGAGGGCATACAACTTTCAGCAGATGAGGAATATTGTAAACAGATGAGATTCCCATTCAGATGCCATTTTTCAACCCCCAAATCTCAGGTGAGAACAAATACAGCTGGAAGCACCCAAGACTGTGGTAAGACAGTGAGCAACACCTCCCCACCCTCTGTGAGCAGAGGATGGGACTGACTCTGTTGTTAGCCTTGAGTGCCTGTGGTGAGGACAGGAGGAGCCTGTAAGACACAAACGTAAGAGAAAACAGTGTTCTCTTTATGAAAACTTTATAAAAGCTTTAATGCTTAGTGTGTGTGTGTGTGTGTGTGTGTGTGTGTGTGTGTGTGTGTGTGTGTGTGTTGTATGCCAGAGCAGGACTTTTGTATCCTGCTCTGTCACTCACCACCTTATTCCCTCGAGACAGGCTCTCTCACTGAACCTGCAGCTAGGCTGGCAGTCAGCAAGCCCCCGCCCTGCCTGCCCCCCCCAAACACAGGTAGGGTAATAGGCATGTGCAGCCATGCCCAGCTTTTTCAGTGGGTCCTCCTCAAGCTTGTGGAGCAAGCGCTCTTACCCCGGGCCTTCTCTCCAGCTCCACGTGCAATTCTGTAGTATTCCCTTTGCAGTCTCTTCAAACTGTTGGTAATATTACTAATATTTGCTAAATACCGTGGCTGTGTTCCAGATGTTTAAGGTAAGTGCTTCAAATAAATTAACTAATTAGATTATAAAATAATAATCACAAATTATGTCCCATTATTATCTGAATCTTACAGATGAAGTCAGTGATTTTTTTTTTTTTGTAGATCCTATTGCTAAGATAATGATGGAGGTGGCATTTGAACCACACTTAGTAACAGCCAGTTACTCAGACTCTAGCTATCTTTTAATTAGATTATGGCCATCTAGATGATAAAGATGCAGTTGCCCTCTTAGTTCTAAATCCGAAATTCTACACACATTTGAAAAGGAGACGAAGAACTTCCCAGTGCTGGAAGGTGCTTTTCATGTACTGGGAGAAAGTAATTAACTGTCATACCCAAGTGAACCCTGTAAGTTAACAGCAGTAAGTGGCCCAGCAAGATACGCCCACTGGTGCAGTAGTCACATGAATGCTATGGGAGCAACTAACCACTGTCTGTGTTTAAGACCTGCTCCAAAAGATGAAGCTCACGCCTAGCACTGTTCATGGGGCAGGTTATAGGCCCTAGGGAAGAATCCACTGCTAGTATTCTGCTAAATAGATGTAGTACTTAACTGCTCCTGAAGTGTTTATCTTTATACACCTAATTGGTGCATCCCTTCACCATCCTTGGGGAAGCTTCTTTTGTAGTAGATGATGATTAACACAGAGACCCACAACCGGTCAATGTATAGACAATAAGAGGCTGTGGAGTGTTTATCCTTAAATGGGAGGACTATACCACACTCCCTACTCCCAAGGCTCCTCAGGGATCATTGCAGATAAGGGGTGAAGGGATCTTGACAGTCAGTGGAAGTGGATGACTATAGTGAAAGTATTTTCTGAACACACTCACATGGACTCACAATGGTTGT